>NW_007231736.1:0-29365 GCF_000164805.1 Carlito syrichta | reverse complement strand
CAACTTGGTGAGACCTCATCTCTACAATAAATCAAAAATGAGCTGGGCATGGTAGCACACGCCTGTAGTTCCAGCTACTTGGAAGGCTGAGGCGGAAGGATCGCCAGAGCCCAGCAGGTCGAGGCTGCGGTGGCCGGGAGCGGCCACTGCACTCCACTCTGGGTGCCAGAGTGAGGCTCCAACTCAAACAATAAAAATAAAAATAAAAAATAAAAATAAATTAGCAACAACAACAACAAAAAATGCCACATGTGACAAATTGAACATATTTTGGTCCCTGCCTCTATCAGGTTAATACGAGTGACATATTCGTGGGAAAATTCTCCAGCAGCAAGACAGTGTAGAAACAAGGCAAGGTGTGTCTATTATTGGGAGGTGATACTCCATGAATGTCTTGCATTTCTGCCTTTGTTCTAGCCTTTCTTTTCAAAGATTTTTGTATAACATACAGTGTTGGAAGATAGAGATAGCATCTCCCTTTAGAACATAGACTAGATAAGTTTTTTTTAAAAATATATTTTTAGAATAGTTTTAGATTTACAGAGAAGTTGTGAAAATAGCAGAGAGCTCTCATGTACCTTACACTCAGTTTTCGCTATTAACATCTCACATTTTGTACAGTACATTTTTCTAGGCAAGCTTTTATAAAGTCTCATCTGAAAGAGTCAGATTCCCTGAGCTCAGGGTCCCTTTCCTGCAATGCAACCCATAGTATGTCCAGGCATTGGACTAGATCTACCCACATCAACTCTGGGGGACGTGGAGACAAGGGGAGCTGACGAAAATATGATTATGCTCATACTGTTGTGCTATGAGTGATAAAGACCTTTTTCTCTGAACCAAGATGCTCGTGTCCTATACTAGCATCCATTAAAATATGGCAGACTAACTTGTTAGCTTTCATGAGTGGTAAAATCCCAAACCCTTCACATGTTTTTTCATTGTTTTGTTTTGTTTTTTTTTTAGTTGAAGTCTCACTCTGTCACCAGGTTGGAGTGCAGTGGCATGCTCACTGCTACCACAACCTTGACTAGCTGGGCTCAAGTAATCCTTCCACCTCAGCCTCCCAAGTAGTTGGGACTACATGTACAAACCAACAAGCCAGGCTATTTTTTTTTTTTAATGTATTGTAAATTCAAGGTCTCATCATGTTGCCCACACTGGTCTCAAACTCCTGAGCTCAAGCAATCCTCTCACCTTAGCCTCCCAAAGTGCTGGGCCTTGACATGTTTTGACAATCACCACCGCCACCAACTCCCCACATGACTATAAGCTCCTTAAAGGCTTGGAACAAATTTCTTTCTGATAAATATATATTGAATTAAACTGAACTAAAATGGACTAATAATTTGTTTAAACCATTGTGTAGAGTGTGTTTTTGACTCCAGAGGTCAGACTGGTTTCTGCATAGAACTTAGTCATTTTAGTCTTTGATTATTTAACTTAAGGGAAATAAAATATGCTATACAGGGCCATGGGGGTAAAGCGATCATTGGCAGGGGTGAAGATGAAAGAAAAGTGAAGTGTTGGGGGAGCTGGACAGTAAGAACTATCTGCAAGGTGTGAGAGAAATCTAGACAAAGTCATAAAACCCAGTACCCAGAGGATGCAGGAACGGACCTCGGGTATGGCAGTCATGTGGCCCTGAGGGTTCCTGAGGACTGCAACTGGAAGAAAGTCACATCAGCAGAGCATAGTGACAGGTGGCTCTGGCAGACATTGGGTGAGGAGCATGAACTATTGGAAGGAACCTGGGTCTGCAGTAGGATCCTCGTCCTGAACTGAACAGCAGCAAAACCATGCAGGATGTGGAACCCGGATTCTAGAGTAAGGATCCACAAAGAATATGGGGATATACTCTGAAAAGTAAAATAATCTTACAATATCAACTTGGAGAGGGTAAACACAGTATATATCATACTGAGACCAGGCATGGTGGCTCATGCCTGTAATCCCAGCACTTTAGGAGACCAAGGCAGGAGGGTTGCTTGAAGTCAGGCGCTCAAGACCAGCCTGGGCAACATAGCAAGACCCCATCTCTACAAAAATAAAAATTAGCTTGGCATTGTGGCTCAGGCCTGTAGTCCCAGCTACTAGAGAGGCTGAGGCAGGAGTGTCACTTGAGCCCAGGAGTTTGAGGCTGTGGTGAGCCGTGATTGTGCCACTGCTTTCCAGCCTGGGCAACAGAGCAAGACCATCTCTAAAAAAATGTTTAATTTAAAAAAGAAATTAACAACTCATAAAATATTCTAGGCATTACCGATCCTCAGGAGCCTGAGAGTTTTAGGGTTCTCGAGAGGCAGCACAGGCTCAATGACGGGAAGGAGGGTGGCAGAGAAATCTCTTAGAGGGCCTGGGGAGGGGCAGAGACTCCATACAATGTCGCAGGTGGGCCTGGCTCTGCCACTTGCTAATGTGTCTGCATTGCAATGTTCTCATCTGTAAACCTCCCCCTCATTGGGCATATTAGGATTAAATGAGATGATACACATAACACATATAAGCAAGCACCCGACGTGCAATGACTCTCACACAATGCTAGCTGTAATAATGATCACTTTTTAAAATTGAACCAGAGTCCTGAGTCTCAAAAAGGCAGTAGCCATGTTACTGGAACGGAGGCAGCTGGGCAGTTAGGCGAAAGGTGGGGGTGGGGAAGCTCTGCACAGTGGGCTAGCATCTTTACATACCTGCTCCCCAAGAGTGGGCCTCAGAGGCAGGGCAGAACCCTGAGCCTCCAGGAAAAAACTGCTGCAGAAACTGAACGCAAGCAGTGTCTAAACAACTACAGGGACAATTATAACCTATTTTCTGTTAAAACACACACACACACACACACACACACACACACACACACACACACACTTTTTAAACTTTTTAAATTTTAGCTTTTCAGGGCTAAAGTATTATTAAACATCCAGATTACACTAAAGCAATTCTTGACATTAATAAGACCCTAAAAGTATCAATTGACTCACAGAGCACCTAGATATAGCTAATAATGTCTAAAAGCATACGAGATAACCTTTTGAGTCGGATATCACCCCATCACCCAGGCTGGAGTGCAATGGCATGATCACAGCTCACCACAGCCTCAACCTCCTGGGCTCAGGTGATTCTCCCACCTCAGCCTCCTGTGCTGGGACTACAGGTGCATGGGACACCATGCCCAGCTAATGTTTTTATTTATTTTTTGTATGGAGAAGTTCTGTTGCCCAGGCTGGTCTCAAACTTCTAGGCGCAAACGATCCTCTCGCCTACTTCTGATACCATCTGTTAAAAGAAAAAGCCTAAGACAAATTAAATTGAACAGAATTTAATTAAGCAAAGAAAAATTTGTCTTCCGAACCAGAGTAGGTAAGAAAGACTCCAGTGCAGCCACGTGGTGGAAGATTTATGGACAAAAAAAGGAAAGCGAGGTAGAGAAAACGGAAGTGAGGTACAGAAACAGCCAAGTGGTTACAGCTACTTGGCCTTAGTTGAACCCGGTTTGAATAGTTGACTGCCTTTGATTGGCTGAATCTGGATGATTAGCACAAGAGCAGGTTACAGTCTAGGTTACAGTTGACCATGTGAAAGTTTGCAGAGAAACCTCTAGTTTGAATGCAAAATATGCAAGGAGGCAGCTTTGGGCTAAACTTTATTCAACATGCCCAAGGTGGTTGAACTACAGCTTGGTTTTATACATTTTTAGGGAGACAGTAGTGACCAGAAAAAGACATAATTCAAAACATGATTTACATTGGTTGGGTCCAGAAAGGTAGACCTATCCAAGTGGGGGCTTATAGGTCATAGGTGGATTCAAAAATGTTCTAATAGGCAATTGATAGAAAGGGTAAACTCTGTTTAAAGAATTTGAAATCAGTAAAAGAAAAGCTTGAGTTAAAAAGGGGTTTTGTGGAGCCAAGGTCTTGTTAGTAGCTAAAGCCTGTAAGCAGCAGGCTTCAGAGAGACTAGGTGGTGTGTGTCTCAGAAGAGTTTCGCCACAGATGCAAGTTTCCCAAAGAAGTGACTTTGGAGAAATATGCCAAAGAAATATACTTTGGGATATAATATTTCTGTTTTCTTTAGGGCCTGCTATCTGTCATGGGATGCTATACCAAAGCCAGATGGGAATTTGGTATCTTATTGCCACAGAGTCTGTTTTGTGAGACTTTTTTTTTTTTCTGGTCAGGATCTTATTCTGTCACCCAGGCTGGAGTGCAGTGGCATGCTCGAGGTTCACCGCAGCTTCAACTTCTTAGACTCAGGCGATCCTACTGCCTCAGCCTCACGAGTAGCTGGGACGATAGGCATGAACCAACACACCTAGCTAACTTTTTAATTTTTTTTTATAGAGATAGGTCTTGCCCAGGCTGGTCTCAAACTCCTGGGCTCAAGCAATCCTTCCGCCTCAGCCTCCCAAACTGCTGGGATTACCGGCGTGAGCCTGGCCTGTTTTGTGAGTCTTATGATTTATATTTTAACGTGAATGCTGTGCCTAAAACTCCACAGGGAGGGAGTATAATGAGGTGTGTCCGAACTCCTTTCCCATTGTGACCTGGAATTTGGTTTTTCAGGTTTTCCCTGGCTCAGAAGAGGTGTGTTCAGTCAGTTGGGGGGACTTAACATTTTGTTTTTGGTTTCCAGTAATAATGATGATTAAAAACAATAGCTACCACTCATTGAGTGCTCACTCTGTACCAGCCATGGTAAAATCCTATTCTGTGAAACATGGATGATAAAACCTGCTCAGTGGAGCTATTGTGAGGAGTCAGTGAGGCGAGGTACATAAAGGGTTTCTGGGGTCCATGGAGGGTGCCCAATAAAAACTGGCACCAATTACACCATGGAGATGTCACAGTGACATTTTGCTAGCAGTCAAAATGCCATATCTTGGCCACCTGAAAGAAAATGAGCACCCAGGGAGGAAGTGACTTGGGAAAGGAAGGATGCAGCCAGGTCCTCCCAGCATCCCCTGGCATGACTTTCTGAGCCTTAGGCAAGTAAAAATGTCTTTGTTCCAAAGTACATCTATTGTCTGATCATGTGCTTGTTCTTTACAGTTCTATTATGTGTGTCTCCTCCGTCCCTCTTCACTTCCTTCTTCTGGGCCCCCAAATGCAGAACTCAGCACTAGGAAAAAAGAAGTCCGTTCCAATGTGATCAATGGTACAAAATCATGAGGGAGTCTAAGGAGAAAGGTCTTTCCTGGTTGGGCAGAGGATCTCCAAAAATTTTCATTCCTTTTAAAATCAGCAACAAAGTTTCCCCCAGTGCAGAATCTGTTTTTGCTGTTTCTCAAGCCAAAACGCAATTTAAGAGAGGGTTATTACATAGGAATGTTAAATACATGGCTTTTGTGCTAAATCTGTGACAACCTTTCCTCACATTCCAGTGCTGGGAAATTAGCAATTTAAATCTCTCTTTGAACCGTGCAGTGGCTTTACTTCTCAGAGCTTCTAAGAAAAAAACCAAGAAACTGTATTCAGTTACATTAATGTCCGAATGTTGTGATTTCCATAATAAGTGTTAGTTAACAAATGAATATCTCACTCTGTATAAAACGGGCAGGAAGTGTAGTTAGTGAGAACCCAGGCCCTTGAAAAAGATTCATCTAAGGCAACTTAGGGCTTTGAAAACTATGGCATCATACATTCATGAGTGACACAGGAATGAAAAGTCCTGGGGGTGGAATGTCCACCTGCCCAGTAGAGGGCCAGATTATAACTCAGCAAGGAATTGCAATCTCCATGTCTTGGGAATTTAGGTACAGATTATATACCTAGGACAGCTGTGAAGTATTATCTGGACAGAGATCTTTTTCCCTTACCCTAGGGAGTGGCCTCTGGCCAAGGCTGGTCTCTGAAGGATATGCATATTCCCAGTAATGAGTCATGGGAAGCAGGTGACCAAGCAAAACTGAAGATAATGTAGTTGTCATGCTTAATCAATGTAATTGTAAACACTGGATAGGAATGAGTAACTTGATTGCTTTGACTATAAAACTGCTTGCTGGGTGGGCTCGGTGGCTCAGTCTGTAATCCCAGCTCTTGGGAGGCCGAGGCAAGTGGATTACCTGAGCCCGCCGGTTCAAGACCGGCCTGAGCAACTTGGCGATGCCTCACCTCTACAATAAATCAAAAATTAGGGTGTGGTAGCATGCACCTGTAGTTCCAGCTACTTGAAAGGCTGAGGTGGAGGTATCTATGGAGCCCAGCAGGTTGACGCTGCAGTGCCACTGCACTCCAGCCTGGGCGTCGGAGTGAGACTCCAACTCAAAACAAAACAAAACAAAAAAACAAAAAAAAACCTGCTTGCTGTACTGCCCCAACGTGCGGGTTCTTCATCAACCTGTTGCCATCGGTGCCTCCCAGAAGTTTTCATAAACCAGTGTCTTTCCCTGCTGGACCTCTGAGTGACTTGTTCAAAATAGGTAGACATTATGGTACAAGCCCCCTCTCAGATTTGGGGTTATTGTGTTACAACAGCTGAGTTAGTCCCTGGAAAACGACAGCATTTTCTTCTATCCCAGCATTCTTGTATCAGCAAGAACCCCTGCTTAGGCTTAATCCCCAAATCACTTGGAGTGCTTGTTACAAATACAGATTCCCATGCTCTGCCTAAGGCCTGGCAATCTGTATTTTTAACACCCAGGTTTTATATTGAAATATTGCTATCAAAAATATGTTTTCGCATGTGAAATAGTAACACAAGCTCTTCATTAATACACTAACAAACAAGATCCAGAGGTAGGTCTAGTACTTTCCTTAATTTCAAAATATGATGAGGATAAATATTTTTAAATATCCACAGCAACTGTAAGGTTACATGAAGATATCTGTGATTTCTATTGGTGATGAAATCTTGGATATTCAAAGATTTGTTGACTGCATTCACCATTAAAATTTAAGTTGAATGATAGTGAAAATAAAGATACAATTTTTTTCCCCATCCATACTCACAGACCCCCTGAATTCAAGGTTGTTGGACCCCAGGTTAAGAAGTCTTGCCTTAAAGATCAAATGACTTGATTCACTGGTGGGATTCCAAGCCTTGTGGCTTGCTGGGACAGACTCTGTGTTAGGGTGTTTTAGCCATAAGTCTCTGGCAGCTAGCCAGTACTTTACCTGGCATTTAGTAAGTGATGAAAATAATTTTTGGAATTTTTCCTCAGATTCTCTTGTGTCCCTATCCACTTTCACCTATTTTAGTTATGCTCTCAGGCCATCCCACCCCCATCTCCTTCTGCCTTTTCTGGAATCTTCAGCTGCTGCCTGGGACCTTGGTGGACCAGGCCCCTTTTTCTCCTCCATACACCAGACTTGATGCTCCAGTTTGTGCCTGTTCCACTCCCTCCCCTTCAGTTTCTTCTTCCTCCTGTGTCCCCTAGAATGTTCCTGTTAGGTCACACTCCTAGCGGGGCCTCCAGAATGTTAGGTCAGGCCCACTGGAGGTATGGGTGTCTTGTATGAGATCTGGTGCCATGAGAAAGATGCAAAGAATTGCACAGAAGTTAGATTAGAAAATATAATTTATTTAGAAAGTAAATTAGGGAGAGAGAGAGGAGATTCACCTCCCCAAGGTAGGGGAGGAGGGCCAAGCCAAAAAATATGGTAGTGGCCATACCAAAGTCTAGTAAGGCAATGACCACTGGTTGCTTGTGGTTGAGTCCTTTTAATCTTTCCTTTGATGGGAGGAGATCATTGAGGTGCTTGGGTGGTGGTCTGTTCCACATCATCAGGAAGGGGCTGGTAAGTGCAGGTGCTGACTTCAGGTGATGGACAGCAGGCAGATGGGTGATGGGGTCTGTGTCATGTAGGTTATGAAGGGCTGATTAGGTTAACTTGGGTCTTATGGGTGGAGGCAAATACTAGAAATAGAAAAGCTCTTTCTATTTATCAATAGCTACCCCTGAGAAACTGGTTCTGTCCTTGGCTAATGATTAGAGGGTAATTTAAGTGAATTGCTTAAAAAACATGAGATTTAGACAATGCTAAAATGACTGTTCATTGGGTATATTAAATCCATGTTATGTTCTTTCAGTTCCTATCCTCTCTGGGAGCTTACCTGGCTACAACATGACAGACCCAAATCTGAGAGGCCTTGCATGTACTGTTTGCCTATTCCAAAGAAGTCTCCTGGAGGTCCAGCAGGGAGAGACTTTGGTTTATTACACTTACAGGAGGGTCACCGATGGAAGCGGGTCGGTGATGATGAAAAAATCTGTGCCTTGGGACAGTGCAGCAGGTTTATCATCAAGCAAATTAAATATTCAAATTCCTACACAGTGTCTACAATCACATTAAGAGTGATGACTACCTTGTCTTTAGGTTGCTTGGTCACCTGTAACCCCAAGACTTGTCACAGGGAATATGCATGTACTGCAGAGACCAGCCTTGGCCAGGGGCTGCTTCCTGGGGGAGGGTCAGAAAGAAGCCAGTTATGGGGGAAAGCAGCAAAATACAATTAATTGCCCCATACTGGTTGTGGTCACCAGCCTGTCAACAAATGCTTAGAAAACTTGTCAGTGGTCTAGTCCCATGACAGGTGCAGAAAAATGCAATTTCTCCTGCCTCAGTGATTAGCAAAGCTTGGAAACAATATCTTTACTCTGTGGTCACAGATATTAATGATAGGCACTTTGACAAATTATTCAGTTGCAGCCTCACTGTGTGCCAAGGCACTGACCTGGCCCTCTAATTGGGCGCCAAGTACTCACGTAAGAACAGACACTTGGGACCGGGCACGGTGGTTGAGCCTGTAATCCCAGCACTTTGGGAGGGAGGCGAGATGATTGCCTGAGCCTGAGGGTTCAAGACCAGCCTGGGCAACTTGGTGAGACCTCGTCTCTACAATAAATCACAAAAAAACTAGCAAGGTGCAGTGGCATGCGTCTGTAGTTCCAGCTACTTGGAAGGCTGAAGCGGAAGAATCACCTAAGCCCAGCAGGTCGAGGCTACAGTGGCCGTGAGGTTGCCACTGCACTCCGGCCTGGGCAACAGAGTGAGACTCCAACTAGAAAACAAAACAAAAAACGAACAAACAAAAAAAACCAGACATTCGGGCAACCCATCAATTTCCCTCCTACTGAGGGAGCTTTTTTGTCCTCTCAATAAATCCTGCTTTCTCAACTTAAAAATAAATAAATAAATTCAGACACTATCCTTGAAAGAGATTATTTGTCATGTTTTACAAGGAATCTTAGATACGAGAGCCTCAATAACAGGTCCAAAGTCAAACAATAAGTCAGCAGTGGATCCATGATCTTAACCAAAGTTCTCTGATATTCGATCCATATAGTAGCTGCTCAAGAAAGGGTGGTTGTCAGTAAGGGGAACACAAGTTCACTGTTGGTGAGAATGTAAATTAGTTTGGTCACTTTGAAAAAGAGTATGGAGGCTCCTCAAAAAATTAAAAATAGAATTACCATATGATCCAGCAATCCCACTACTGGGTATATATACAAAAGAAAGGAAACCAGTATATTGAAAGATACCTACACTCACATGTTTATTGCCACATGAGTCATAATAGCCAAGATATGGAAACTAAGTGCCCAAGGATGCAAGAATAAAGAAAAGATGGCATATATACACAATGGATTATTATTCAACCATGAAAAAGAATGAAATCTTATTTTGTAGCAACATGGATGGAACTGGAAGTCATTGTGCTAAGTGAAATAAACCAGGCACAGAAAGACCAATATCACATTTTCTCATTCATGTGTGGGAGTTAAAAAAGTAGATTTCATGGAAGTAGAGAGTAGCATGATGGTAACAAGAGGCTAGAAAAAGAAGGAAGAGGCTGGTCGTGGTGGGTCATGCCTGTAATCTCAGCACTTTGGGAGACTGAAGCAAGAGAACTGCTTGAGCCCAGAAGTTCAAGACCAGCTTAGGCAACATAGCGAGACCTCGTCTCTACAAAAACTTTTAAAACTAACCAGGTGTGGTGGTACATACCTGTAGTCCTATCTATTTGGGAGGCTGAGGTGGATGGACCACCTGAGCCCAGGAGGTGGAGGCTGTGTGAGCTGTGATCATGCCACTACACTCCAGCCTGGGCGACAGAGAGAGACCAAGCTAAAAAAAAAAAAAAAAAAGAGGAGAGAGAAAGGAGATTAAGAAAAATTTTTAAAGGATGCCAAAATACAGTTGGATAGAGGGAATAAGTTCCAGTATTCAATAGTACAGTTGGGAAATTATAGTTAACAATAATTTATTGTATATTTGAAAATTGCTAGAATTGTAATTTTCCCAACAAAAAGAAAAGGTAAATGTTTGAGGTGATGGATAGCCCAATTGCTTTGATTTGATCACTACACATTGTATACATGTATCAAAATATCACATGTACCCCCAAAATATGTATAACTATGATATAGCAATAAAAATAAAATAAAATAGCTAGGTACAGTGGCTCACACCTGTAATCCCAGCACTTTGGGAAGTGGAGACGAGAGGATTGCCTAAACCCACGGGTTCGAAACCAGCCTGGGCAACATGGCAGACTTGTCTACAAAAAAATCAAAATATTAGCTGTGGTGGTGCCCACCTGTGGTACCAGTTACTTGGAAGGCTGAGGTGGAAGGATCGCCTGATCCCAGCAGGTTGAGGCTGCTGTGGCCATGACAGAGTAAGACTCTGACTCAAAAAAATAAAATAAAATAAAATAAAAAAGAAACGTGGGCTGTAATGATAATAATTCCAGGACTGGTGTTTTTTGCCATTTGGATTCCTCAGAAGCAGATTGAGACAAGGAAAATTCATATGAAAATGATTCATTAGGGAATTTTCTCAGGAAAAGTCATTAAGAAAATAAAAGGAGCCGGACTCAGTGGCTCAGCCTGTAATCTAGTGCTTTGGGAGGCTGAGGTGAGTGGATTGCCTGAGCCCGCGGGTTCGAGACCCGCCTGGGCAACTTGGCGAGACCTCATCTCTACAGTAAATCAAAAAATTAGCCGGGCGTGGTGGTGCCTGCCTGTAGTTCCGGCTACTTGGGAGGCTGAGGCGGAAGGATCGCCAGAACCCAGCAGGTGGAGACTGCGGTGGCCGCGAGTGTGCCACTGCACTCCAGTCTGAGCGACAGAGTGAGACTCCAACAAAAAAAAAGAGAGAGAGAGAATAAAAGGGGGTGGGGGGGGCAGGACGAAAGAGGCCAAATGAGGGAATGGGTTATATTAAGCAGAGCTGGCTTGGGGACAGGGTAGGTCTCACCTCAGAGTTGTCCTCCTGAAGAAAGGGAATAGGAATATTTATGTCTCCATATCTGCCAGTCATTGATTAAGGGCTGCTCTTGAGGGGTAGGGAGAGGAGTAGTCCCAGGCACAGGAGGCTTTCTTATGATCATGGATAAGGTGGGCTCTGGCAGAGAAGACACTGGATGTGAGAAAGGCATGCCCAGAGCCGGTGTGTGCACCACAGCATCTGTTTACAGTGATCTGGTAGTTTCAGTAGCATCATAAAAACAAGCAATTTTGCTTTGTTTTCTATCCCTAGACACACCAAACATATCATTCGGTGCTGAAGAGAAACCAGCCTGAAGAGAGAAACAAGTACACTACTGTAAGTCAGGAGGGCTGGGCTTTGCTCTCGGTTTTGCCAGAAACAGGCAACACTATCTTGAGGGCATTATTTAGTTCCTGTGGTCCTCAGCGTCCCCTCAGGACCTGTGAAACCTCAGAGGCAATCCTGAAGATACAAGTAAACACTTGCTGGTGGACTGATCATTTTATTATTTTAGCATGTTAGGAATTCGGGTCATGGTTAACCTCCAAGCTCCCCTCCTGCTGAGTCTCTGACCAGGAGACTTCCTCTCATTTTCCATGTTCTGTTATTCTTCCAGGGGAGTTTGCTTTTTGTATATGTGATTCAGCTCTTCAAAGAGAACCCATGACAGTCATGTGAGTTGTGTTTAATTTGTACAGCTTAATTGTATATTAGTAACAGGGTTTACTCTGCTTTTCCAGTAATACTGGAAAGGAAAAATCATTCAAGATTTTTTTTTTCTAGAAGATTTAGAAGAGGAAACTAGAAACGACTATTCTTTGTGAGTATCCATGTTGTAATAAAGAAATAGAAAAATAAATAAAAAGAACAAAAGAACAGGAATCACAACAAAAGGAAAAGAAAAGAGGTTTGCTTTTTTTATTTCCAAAACTGTATGGACAAATAACCCTTTTTTCCCACTTATAATGAGATTTGTGCTGTTGGATTTGTACTGCAGTTTTGTAATGTTCCACGATTGGTTTGCAACCAGAATGCACTTTTGTCAGTGTTGCTATTTAAGGCACAGATTGGTATGAGGAAAGTGACCCCCAAAATATGGTAGACACAGAGATGTGTCACCCAAATCCTCCTTCAAAGAGGGTGTGCTTTGCCACGCTGTGGGGAGTGTGGTCAGCAAATAGTCATCGGCCATCAGATCCTTCAAGGTCAGCCTCAGGTACATAAGCTGCTTCATCTGAGGTCATGCCAATCCGAGGTCATGCCCAGGACAGCCTGAAGTCAATGACTGAGGGATGTGTGGTTATAAAAGCACAGCCATAATGGCCTGAATGGGGAAACTGACGAGACATACTTGTTTCAGATTTTTTTTCCTGGGTTGCCAAAAGCTTTGTTGGGCTGACGTCATGGTTAACTTCTTCCTCAGCACGATCCTGCTTCTCCTCACACTCTTTTACAGATGTTGATCTCTAATAAATATCCTGCACCCAAAACTTCAAGCAACTCTAATCTAAAAGAGTTGATGCCAGGTGTGGCCCAAGAAAGCAAGCAATAAGATGGTTTTGGAAGTGGATCACACGCCACCGAGCTGGCCATGAGGACTCCATCAGTGGTGGCAGGTAGAGCCAAGACACCACTAGCACAGTGGCCGTACAGTTGTCAGATCTTTCACAGGGGTGAATTGGGAGTGTGCACCAATGGGAGTGAATGCACTAGCAGGTGCAAAGTAACAGGCATTTGAGACTGAAGGAAAAGGTAGCTATGAGGATAATGGGATTGAATGGCTATTGCTACATGCCGATGACCTCCACAGAAAGATAAGGAGTAGTGGAGGGTGAAAGCCAGATAGGAAATCCATATGTAAAAGTTGGAAGTCTTATCGGATGCATTCAAAGCTCCTTCAACCCTGCATTGGCAGCACAGGAAAACGTTAGGACTACTAATCCAAGTGGCCGAACTTCAAAAAAAATCAAAGCAGGTCTGTGGTAAGGTCAAGGCCCAGGTTAGAAAAACTTCTAACCCTAACAGATGGAATGGAGACATGTTGGTGGATATCCTCAAAGATTTTAACACCTCAGATTCTGATCTTTCCAAGTCATCGGCTGCACTAGGACTGGCACAAGGAACACAAATGAACGGAGTGGCCACAGTGACAGAGATGGAAGCCACCTAAAGGTGGTCCTCCACCTACACAGTTGCACGGGATGGTAAAAACGACGGTACAACTTGAAACCGTGCAGAAATCTTTAAAAATGCAAATTTAATAATTTATTTTTCAAATTAGCTGGGCATGGTGGCACATGCCTGTGGTTGCAGCTAATTGGAAGACTGAGGCAGAAGGATTGCCTGCGCCCAGCAGGTCGAGGCTGTGGTGGCCATGAGCATGCCACTGCTCTCCAGCCTGGGTGCCAGAGTGAGACTTCAACTAAAAAAAATTATTTTTTAAATTGGCAAATAAAAATTGTATTTATTTGCAGTGTACAATATGATGTCTTGATATATGTGTACATTATAGAGTGTCTAAATCAATCTAACATCTGTTCTCTCACATACTTATTTTTTTGTGGTGGGAAAATGTAAAATCCAGTCTTTTAGCAATTTTCAAGTAGACAACACATTGATATTAACTATAGTCATGATGTACAATAGAGCTGAATTTTTTCCTCCTGTGTAACTAAAATTTCACACTCTTTGACCAACATCTCCCCAATCCACCTCTAGTTCCTAGCCACTGGTAACCACCATTCTAATCTCTGCTTCTATGAGTTCAACTTTTTAGATTTCACATGTAAGTGAGATCATGTAGTATTTGTCTTTCTGTTCCTGGCTTATTTCACTTAGCATAGTGTCCTTCAGTTTCATCCATGTTGTTGTAAATGACAGGATTTCCTCCTTTTATAAGGCTGTATAGTATTCCATTGTGAGTGTATATATATATATATATCACGTATTCTTTATCCATTCATTTGTTGATGGACACAGGTTGATTCCATATCTTGACTATTGTGAATAATGTTGCATGCAAAGCAATCTTAACAATCAGTGGGAAGAACTACAGTTGTTCTGCAACTTAAAAAAAAGCCTTGTCAAAATATTAAAAGCTGTCAGTTATAGAGAGGCAGAGGACAGAAAAAGCAATGGTAAAACTAACATTTATTTAGTATACTATTTTTATTTATTGTTTTAAAAAAGTCCTAATGGGTAGGTCATGAGACAGAGATTGCACCAGTGTTTTAGCCTCCTATGTAAGCAGACTGGAGCCCAGTGTAAACATTAAAACAAAAGTAGAGACTTTACCAGTCAGAAACTACCAATTAACCTCTAACTAGAGTCTTTCCATTCTAGGCCAACTGAGTACATCTTCTTGTTCTTCCCTCTTCATAAAGGTTCACTTCTCATGCTGCTGCAGTGAGATGCTCCAAATCTCTTCTGATTGTGAATCCTATCCAAATCATGAATTATTCTATTTTTAAAAATAAACACAATTATTATTTTTAATTACTAGTGAGATGGAACTTCTTTTAATGTATATTTTAATTTTTGTATTATTTGTATGTATTATCTTTTTTATAGGAATAAACTCTATTAAATTTATTTCATGTAGTTTTTCTTTTAGGAGATTTGGTGTCAGAAATGGGACCTGAAGGATTTATCTGGCAGCTGCAGGAACACCAAACGACCCACAAAAACCTTTGTGCTTGTTGCTTGCTTGTTTGCAACTAAAGGCCACGATGAATTCCCTCTCCCTTCAAGCTCCACAAATTGTGACTTGAGCTCTCTGAACTTTATTTGAGCAATTCTTGGACTAGACAGAGTCTATGATCAAATTAAAATTTATAATTAACAGGACTGAATCCACATAGAGGCCTTGGGTAGGTACTTTTTTATAATGGGGTTCATCTGATTCAAAGGAGTCTAGCACCTCACCTTCTGGGACTCCAGCAAATTTTATATATAAGAATTATGGACCAAGGACTTGTACATTTTTAGAAAAATGTGTTAGCCATACAAAGATAATTTAGAATTAGCATGGCCACTTCGGGAAAGTTTTAACCTAGATAAAATTGTTCACTTGTGAGGTGCACTAGAAAGGATCCCAAATGCTTCAAAAGCAATGGGATTAGCTTTTTAATCTGTACACAGAAGCATCTAGAAGAGAAAATGAATCAAACATTGCCTCCCTAAAAAATTCCTTACAGAAGGTCAATGAAAACCTTAAGCAACAAACAGGACATATCTTGACTGAATTGGCCCTGACTGTTCCTTCTCTTTATCTGTCCTTACCTAAGTGCTCTGAGTCCACTGAATATTTTGCTTAGCGACTCTTTCGCCCTGAGTAACGAAACAAGGGAAGTTAGGCAAATGCTTGCAAAGTAAGACCCTCTGATCAGCCAGGCCTGTCTGCCATAACCACCTTTACTCCAGGGTCTAATATTTGGCTTAGAGCCATTGTGAAAGACTTCCCTAACCCAAGGAAAAACTCTCAGAAATTTAGAAACCTAATTAAAGCATTTGATCCGGGGTTCCCTGATCTTTGCCAATTTATTAAACAATATTGGGTCCTGGTGAAGCTTGAAATGGAATGGCAGCAGTGGAATAGGAAAAACCTGAGAAGGATATTAAAGACCCCCTCCAAAACCTTCTCAAGAGAAAGGCCAAAAGGAACTAGAAAACCCACTGAAAACCTTTTGAAATCAATTCCTAAGATTTTTCCACAAAAAGCTAATTGATCCATCACACGATCTGGTATGCCAAAGAGAAAAAAGAAAAAAGAAGAAGAACCAATTTCAAATTCCAGAGTTTATTTAGAAATACTATTTATAAAACATTTCAAACTTGCCAGGTGCAGTGGTTCATGCCTATAATCCCAGCACTTTGGGAGGCTGAGGTGAGAGGATTGCCTGAGCTCATGGATTTGAGACCAGCCTGGGCAACTTGGCAAGACCTCATCTCTACAATAAAAATCCAAAAATTAGCCAGGCATGGTGGCGCATGCCTATAGTTCCAGCTGTTTGGAAGGCTGAGGTGGAAGGATCACCTGAGCCCAGCAAGTCTCCTTCTAAAAAAAAAATTTGGACTCAAAATCCTATAAGGGGCCCTTCCTGCAGAGACTGAAATGGCATAAACCACTGTATTTGTAAATGGACTTCATCTTGAACTTATAGTGTAATTAGAAAACATAAACCAGGGTGGGAAGTTTTAGATGTGATCGAATTGGTGGCCCTAGCTGAATGTTCTGAGAAGACTCTAGAATAAGTGAAAAGCCAAAAGTCAAATAGGCTCATGTCCTTATAGTTACAATAGATATAGGGAACAAAAGGACTTCCTCTTATGTATTTTTTTTTTTCTTTTTTTTGAGTTGGAGTCTCACAATGTCTCCTAGGCTGGAGCACACTGGCATGCTCATGGCCACCACAGCTTCTACCTGCTGGGTTCAGGCGATCCTTCCACCTCAGTCTTCCAAGTAGCTGGAACTACAGATGCGTGCCACCACACCCAGCTACTTTTTTGATTTATTGTAGAGATGAGGTCTTGCCAAGTTGCTCAGGCTGGTCTCAAACCCCTAGGCTTAGGCAATCCTCTCGCCTCATCCTCTCAGAGTGCTTGGATTCCAGGCATGAGACACCTTCTCTTACGTATTTTAAATCAAAACCAAGAGGTTCCAAATGTATGAAACCTGTACCCCAAGATACCTGCCTTTATTGTAAACAGCCAGGTCACTGGAAATGAAATTGTCCACTCTTATACCAACCATCTGATGAATCACTTATGTTGACCCAGATTTTTTTCTGCACTGGAGGAAGCCCCCAAGGGTTTGACTCCCAGAATAATCATCAACACTAACAAGGGGCCGCAGGGTCCTCCACTAAACTGCTTTCCACAATGCTTTTAAATGAACAAGGGAAAACTAAGATTAGGATGAATGAGAGATATTATATAGTATTAGGGGATACTGGAGCTACTTTATCTACTTTAAACCTCACCCTCAGAAATCAACAAATTCTGAAGAGTAGAAATAATACTTCTGTGGTGGAGGTTTCAAATTAAGTCCAAAATGTCCCTTGTCTGAAACTGTCCAATTAACATTTGGACCATTTTCAGAAAAACATGTCTTTTTTACTATGTGATACTGCCACAGTGAACCTCTTGGGACAAGACTTACTCTCTGAATTAAGAGATTACGTTAAATTCTCTTTAGAAGGAGAGATGGATAATCTTAGAGTTTCCTGATGCTCTTGAACCTGAACTGCTCTGATCCCTACAAGCAGAGTTTGATAACATCGAAACTCACACCCATAACAGCCCTGACCTTTCTGAAGAACCTAAATATTTATAGGCTTCCTCATCATTGGCATAGGAAATATTTAAAGTTCTGAACCTATTAAAAAATCCAAATAAATCATTTTCTAAGCTGCTACCTAAACTGCCTCAATATCCATTAAAGCCAGAGGCTGTTTGAGGACTCTTACCAATTGCAGAGGACTTAATGATACAAAGATTTCTAATTTTTTGCATTAGCCCTTGTAACACTCCAACCTCCCAGTTAAAAAAAACCCAATGGATGAGGTTGGAGATTTGTTCAAGACCTGCATGCAGTAAATTAGATTGTAACACCAAGGTTTCTAGTAGTGTCAAATTTTAATACCTATTGCCTTATATACCCTCAAATTCAAAATGGTTCAAAGTAATAGGTCTTTGCTCAGCTTTCTTCAGTATTTCAATGAATAAAGAGAGTCAACATTTATTTGCTTTTACTTGGAAAAAATCAACAATATACTTGACCGTAATGCCAAAGGGGTTTATAAAGTTGTATCTTATTTTTCTCTGATAGTGCATCACGGTTTGGCAAATTTACAATTCCCTAGGAATTCCTCATATATTCAGTGTGTTGATGACCTATTGCTGTGTTCCTTACAGGGAGATGCAGAAATAAATTCAATTTGCCTCTTATAACAATTAGCTTACAAAAGCCATAAGGGTTCCATGGAAAAACTCCAATTTTCCAGAGAAAAGGTCCATTATTTGGGACATGACCTGACTGTGGCCTGTCTGCCATAACCGCCTTTACTCCAGGGACTAATACTGGGCTTAGAGTCATTGTGAAAGACTTCCCTAACCCAAAGGAATACCCTCAGAAATTTACTGAGGAATTTAGAAACCTTATTAAAGCATTTGATCTGGGGCTTCCTGATCTTTGCCAATTTATTAAATAATATTGGGTCCTGGTGAAGCTTGAAAAGGAATGGCAGAAGTGGAATGGGAAAAAACCTGAGAAGGATATTAAAGACCCCTTCCAAAACCTTCTCAAGAGAAAGGCCAAAGGAATTAGAAAAATTACTGAAAACCTTTTAAAATCGATTCCTAAGATTTTTCCACAAAGAGCTAATTGAGCCACCATATAATCTTATTTGCAAAAAAAAAAAAGAGTCAATTTCAAATTTCAGAGTTTGTTTAGAAATACTATTTATAAAACATTTCAAACTCAAAATGTTTCCTCTCACTTGAAAGAATAAAAATTATTCAAAGTTTCGCTGAACCCATGACTAAAAGGCAATTAAGAGGTTTCCTTAGCCGGGCTCGGTGGCTCAACCTGTAATCCCGTGCCTTTGGGAGGCTGAGGTGAGTGGATTGCCTGAGCCCGCGGGTTCGAGACCCGTCTGGGCAGCGAGACCTAATCTCTACAATAAATCAAAAAATCAGCCAGGCGTGGTAGCGCATGCCTGTAATTCCGGCTACTCGGAAGGCTGAGGCAGAAGGATCGCCGGAGCTCAGCAGGGGAGGCTGCAGTGGCCGGGAGCGGCCGCTGCACTCCAGTCTGGGCGACCGAGTGAGACTCCAACTCAAAAAAAAAATAAGAGGTTTCCTTGAACTTGAAGGATATTGTAGGTCTTGGGTCCCAATTTTATATATATATTTAAAACAACAACAACAACAACAAAAAACAAAAAACAAAAAAAACTCTGACCCAGAGCATTTACCTTGGAAGGATGAAAATGAACAGGTCTTCAGCCAACTACAACTTGCCCTATAACAACCTCCCAACTTAGGACTCCTAAATTATACCAAACCCTTCATCTTGTTCATTCATGAACATAACAACAAAGCTTTAAGGTTTATTACTCAAGAACACTGAGTTCTTACCCAAAATACAGCCCCATCGCTTACGGGCCTACAATTAGACCCAGTAGCTAAGGTGTATCCCAATCATTTAAAGGAAGTAGCAGCAACACCAGTTTGGTAGAGGGTTTATCTAGGTTGGTTTTAGAAAATGGACTTTATTTGCGAGCTCTACATGCTATGGAAAGTCCATTAAATTCCAGTCAGACTCAACATTTATCAGCAAGTAGACTAACATCTTATGAAATTATTTCCCTATCTTCTAATATCCGTCTAAAATGCTGCAATCTTAGCCAGAGAGAAGCACAAAATCATCGCCTTCGCAGCAACATGGATACAGCTGGAGACCATCACACTAAATGAACTATCACAGAAACAAATAACTGAACACCGCATGTTCTCACTCATACGTGGGCCCTGATCAATGGTCACAAGGGCACAAGGCTGGGATCAGTCGGTGCTGGTCACTGCTAGGGGAGGGAGGAAGGAAGGGACACACTGGGTACCTGGTCTACCATCAGGGAGAGAGAAGGCCAGCTAGAAGCCCAAACTTCACCTGCATGCAACTGACTTACATAGTAAATCCTCACTTATACCCCACAACTCTAAAATAAAAAAAAATAAAATAAAATAAAATGCTGCGCTCTACTTAAGCGTGCTACTCTATGGCCCTGGGCTGATGATGGTGAGAATCGCAACTGTGTAAATATTGTGTCACAGCTATTGAGCTCTGACCTTGCCTTATGAGATGTTTCATTAGACAATCCCGAACTAATATGTTTTGTTGATGGATCTTATGCTAAAAATGCTGAAGGAAAAAAACAAGCAGAAAACGCTGTGACTACCCAATAGGAACTACAAGAAAGGGCTCACTCTCCTAGTTTGTCAATCCAACCCAGAACTACATGCTCTCACTTGGACTTGTCAAATATCTAAGGGCAAATCAGACACCATTTATACAGATGACAGATATGCTTTTGGGGTAGTCCATGAGTTTGGCATGTCCTGGAAACAAGTGGTTCTTCATTTCTAGTGGTACCCCCATCAAAAATGGACTGCAAGTGAGTGAGCTTCTTTCTGCTATTTTGTTGTCCTCACAGGTTGCTATTATTAAAATTGAAGTTCACATCTGTAGAACTGAACCTGAATATCAAGAAAATGCCTTAGTAGATTTCCACGCTAAGCCAGCTAGCACTAAAAGTGTTAGGGTAAGCAACCTGAATGAACTCTGTAAGATTAATTCAGATCAAATCACCTATGGTAATTTATTCAATACACAATGCTATGCACATGAATTAGAAAAACAACATTGGCACTTTAAAAAGTTGCAAATTTAATACTAAATGCGGGCTCACAGAAAGTCTGAATGATCACCTAATCCTCCCTGAGTACTCAAAATTACTGACATTAGAGGCTCTATGCTCTACAGCTCACCATAGTATAAACGAAACGGTTCAAATTATGGAAAGGTATTAGTGGGATAATTGTTCTAAAGTTGCAAAAATCGTTTGTGTCCAATGTCTGATTTGTCAGACTCATAATCCTGGGAAAACCATGAAAGTTTTAGGAGGCACATTTCTACCATCTGCTGAACCATGTGAACACCTCCCAATGATTTTTATTCAGTTGCCAACCTCAGTGTGGTATCAGTATGTCCTTGTAGTTATATGCCTGTTCTTAAGGTGAGTTGAGGCCTTTCTATGTGGGAAGGCTAATACCACAACAGTAGCCAAAAAACAAACAAAAAAAATTACCAGAGACTGTACTTTCTTTTATGGGACATCCCTGGAGAGATTTCCAGCGTTAGGGCAACTGATTTTACTGAACAAATTATTAAACAGTTAAACATGGTTTAGGAACAAAATGGCCCTACCATTGTTTTTATTATGCCTAGACTTCTGAAAAAGTTGAATGGACAAATGGTATCCTAAAACTAAACTTGGCTAAAATAATGGAATCCAATGCATTGCTATGACCAAAAACTTTCCTACTGGTTTTAATGGCAATTATATCTATCCCTGCTGGAAAGCACAAGCTGACACCTTATGAAATAGCACTGCAAGACCTATGTCCTTCAAAATAGAACCTCATGTCTCTCCCATGCTTGTAACCTATATGACTCAATATTTCAAGGCCGTGTTAAGTTATGCCAAATTTACACTAAGTCCTCAGTTTACCTCATCAATAGGTTCTTTGAAACTACTTTAAGCAAAAACTATAATGAAACAAACTTTGTTGTTCTTATCAATGTTATAATGAAGCAATGTTGAATGAAACACATTATTTAAGGAACTACTGTACATTTCTTTTTTTTTTTTTTTGAGTTGGAGTCTCACTCTGTCGCCCAGACTGGAGTGCAGTGGCCACACCCGGCCACCACAGCCTCGACCTGCTGGGCTCCGGCGATCCTTCCGCCTCAGCCTTCCGAGTAGCTGGAATTACGGGCATGCGCTACCACACCCGGCTAATTTTTTGATTTATTGTAGAGATGAGGTCTCGCTGCCCAGGCGGGTCTCGAACCTGTGGGTTCAGGCAATCCACTCACCTCAGCCTCCCAAAGGCGCGGGATTACAGGCTGAGCCACCGAGCCCGGCCATTTTTTTCTTAAAGTCACAGTTTCCAAGAACCTATCAGTGCTAAGTAAAGACTTACTGCATTTTCACCAAATAAAAGAAGCTTTCCATGACTCACCAATTGACAATCAGAATTTCCATGACCTAGAACACAGACTGGGTCTTTTGGAATTGATAGCAAAGAAAGACTGCCCTTGAGCCTCATTAGAAGGGATGATACTATTCTCACTCATAAGCGGACCTTGAACAATTATCATAATACTACAAGAAAGGAATAGGCAGTAGCAGAAACTACCAGGGGAGGGGGGTGGGATTGACAGTTGAGGGAAACTGCCAGGGGAGGGAGGGGCACACCTCATCATCAAGGGTACCTGCATAATGAACATTTGTATACCTAACCCTGAATTGTATGCCGCATCCTTAAAATAAAAATTTTTAAAAAGGAGGGGCTGATACCAAGTTCTTCTCACCACTTACACTGCAGCAAGGTATCAGGGCCATGAGTTTTGGATCCAAGTCTCTCAACTCAAGAGGGCCCCTCCAGACTCTTGAAATTGTACACCAGTTAGGAATCTCAAGGTAAAGCTGACTAGGGAGATTTCTCTCCAGAAGCAGATGGCATCTTGAACGGAGACAGCTTTCCCAAAATCACAGATCAAGAGCCCCTTCTTCCCATCAGGAAGCCCCTATTCCTTTTTCTCTTCTGTGTCTTACTCTTCCTTTGTGTCTGTGCATGGCATAGTAT
Source organism: Carlito syrichta (assembly GCF_000164805.1). Taxonomy (NCBI): domain Eukaryota; kingdom Metazoa; phylum Chordata; class Mammalia; order Primates; family Tarsiidae; genus Carlito; species Carlito syrichta. The sequence goes on along the minus strand of NW_007231736.1, from coordinate 6,722 downwards.
ACCATAATTAAAGTCTCACAGTCACCTGAATACAGAGGATCCTGACTCTGATCCCAGAACTTTGGGAGGCCAAAACAGGAGAATCTCATAAGGCCAGAGTTCAAGCCCTGCTTGAACCACATAGCGAGACTCCATCTCTTCAAAATATCTAAAAATTAACCAGGCATGGTGGTGTGTGCTTGTAATCCTAACTACTCAGGAGGCTGAGGCAGAAGGATCATTTGAACCCAAGAGGTTGAGACAGCAGTGAGCTATGTTTGCACTACACAGTACTCTAGCCTGAGCAACAGAATCAGACCTTGTCTTTAAAATAAATAAATAAATGTAAAGACTCTCACAGTCAATAGCTTCTGCAGAAAATATAACTGAATTCTGGATTGCCAGACTAGGCCAAAATCCTTTCATAACTTTTAGAGATCCTTTAGTCCACCTTGTGACTGAAGTTGCCAGATGCAACAATATGTTTCTATTGAGCAACTGGTCTCTTCTTCTATAGATTAAACTTCTAGACCCAAGTCTTCTTACTTTTTATTTAACCCAACTGTGGAATGGAATGACCAGATCTGCTGACTATAATGGAAGGAGGCTAAGCATCAAAAAGAACTTAAAAAGAACTAGTTGAAGAATGTCTGTCTACCTAAGTGGTTTGGCAGCCTTCCAGTACTGACAACTTGGCATTGATCTCTTGGTCAGAAACTGCCAATGTCTTTGTTCCAACCAATGACTCCATAAATGAAATCACCTAAGGGGGAGTCTACGTGCACCCCTTTATCTGTGGAAAAAATAGATGCTTGGGTCACCCCACACATTCATGGATAGAGAATGAAAGACCATGGGAACTAGCGATTTTGACCATGTTGTTGTCATAACCAGTCAGAAGCTAAACATTGATTCACACCTCTAAATCTGCATCACAGATTAAAAAGGAACTTACCAGAAGATGCCAACCCTGCCGGGAGCATCATATGCTAGATTCTTTTTCTTTTTTTTTTTTTTTGAGTTGGAGTCTCACTCTGTCGCCCAGACTGGAGTGCAGTGGCCGCTCCTGGCCACCGCAGCCTCGACCTGCTGGGCTCCAGCGATCCTTCCACCTCAGCCTTCCAAGTAACCGGAATTACAGGTATGCGCTACCACGCCTGGCTGATTTTGTTTGAGTTATTGTAGAGATGAGGTCTCTCTGCCCAGGCGGGTCTCGAACCCGCGGGCTCAGGCAATCCACTCACCTCAGCCTCCCAAAGCGGGATTACAGGCTGAGACACCGAGCCCGGCGAAATTATATTTTTAATGTGATGTTTCTTTTTCTTGTAGCTTGCGGTGAGTACCAATGAAATAATAATCAAAAATTTGTCTTTGGGTGCAGTGGCTCATGCCTGTAACACTAGCACTTTGGGAAACCAAAGGGGGAGGTTTGCTTGAGCCCATGAGTTCAAGACCAGCTTAGGAAATATAGCAAAACTTCATCTCTACAAAAAAATAAAAATAAAAATAGCTGAGCGTGGTAGTGTGCACCTGCAGTCCTAGATACTTGGGAGGCTGAGGTGGAAGGATTGCCTGAGCCCAGGAGGTCGAGGCTGCTGTGAGCCGTGATCGTGCCACTGCACTCCAATCTGGGAGACAGAGGGAGACTGTAACTTTTTTTAAAAATTGTTTTTGATATTAGCTCCTACTGTATTGTTGTTTCTACAACTAAGACTATAGCTGCCCAACAAAAATTTTTATATTCTCTTACTCAAGCAGTTTTAAATAATAGAATTTCATTGGACTATCTGTTGGCTGAACAAAGAGGAGTCTGTACAATAAATTCATTTTATCCTGTTCCTCCTGTTATACCTGGATAAACACCTCTTGTATTAGAAACTCAAGAAATTAACAAACAGGCCACTTGGTTAAAACAGGTTGAATCACCCTCTGGGAAATTCCTTGATTTATTTAATTTTATCTGGTTTGGTTCACAGAGACCTTGGCTAAGAAGCATATTCCAGACTCTTTGTAATATCCTCCTGATGGACATCATTGTAATCTCCCTGGTTTACTGTATTCTGTCAAGAGTCTTGCCAGGTGTGGTGACTCATGCCTGTAATCCCAGCACTTTGGGAAGCTAAGACCGGGGGATCACCTGAGGCCAGGAGTTTGAGACCAGCCTGGGAAACATAGCAAAACTTCTCTACAAAAAATCAAAAACATTAGTCAGGTGTGGTGCACGCCTGTTGGCCCAGTTACTTGGGAGGCTGAGGTGGAAGGATCACCTGATGATCTCACCTTGATTAGAGTGATAAAAATGATATGAACAACAAAAAAGAATCTTTTTTCAATGAACTCCATACTGAGACAAAGACAACCTACCCTGATGCTGCTTATGCCTGAACTATGGTCATGTTTCCTAAGTGAGAGGTTGACCAAAAGGGGGAAATAATTATTTTTTAAAAAATCTTAATGGAGAGGGCATGAGACAGAGACAACCCCAAGTTCCTACATAAGCAGATTGGAGCCCAATGAAAACACTAAAATGAAACTAAAGCCTACCAATAAGAAACCGCTAACTAATGTCTAACTAGGGTCTTTCCACTCTAAGGCAATCAAGTACATTTTCTTAGTCTTCTATGTAAAAGCTTTCTGCCCATGCTACTACAGTGAAGCATTCTGAATTCCTTCTGATTCTGAGTGTTATATGATTTATGGATTGTTTTCTTCAGAATAAACTGTTAGCTGGTGCAATGGCTCATGCTTATCATCCCAGCACTTTCTTTCACTTTCGCTTTCCAAGGCTGGAGGATCACTTGAGGCCAGAGTTTGAGACCTGCCTAAGCAGCATAGCAAGATCCTGTATTTACAAACAATGATAAAGTTTGCCAGGTGTGGTGGCACTCACCTGTAGTCTCAGCTACTCAGGAAGCTGAGACAGGAGGATCACTTCAGCAGGGGAGTTTGAGACAGTAGTGAACTATGATCACGTCATTTTACTCCAGCCTGGGTGACAGAGTGAGACCTTGTCAGTAAATAAATAAATAAATAAATAAATAATAAAACTATTAAATTGGTATTATCCAAAGTTGTTTTTAACATAATTAAACATTAGAAAAATGAAATCTGTATGTAAATAAACTTAGCAAGAGTCTTTTGGACAGTGCTTAACCTTCTTGTTGTGTAACTTACAATATGGAGAGAGCATCTTTTTATAACTTGGCAAATTGTACTCCTTTCTAAGTCTGGATCAGCTTTCAACATTTTGTTCTTTGTGCTTTCAATGTCATAAAAAATCTCCAAGAGTTGCTTCCATGTGAAGTTTCTGCCAGGCCCACTTCCTCTGAGACACCACCCTTTGCACCCCACTCTCTTCCTCGTTTTTGCTGATAAGTTTGCCTTTACTAAGTTCCTCTGATGCACATCTAAGGTTGCTTGAATGGTGCCATGCTCACATTCCCACAGCGAGCTGTTTTTTCTATAACTTGTTTGGTTTGAAGTTCACTTCCAGTGTTATCACTTTTTGGATTTTTAGCTGCACTTTCATCTTTGTTGGCCAGTTCCCTCTTTTGAATAACTATTATTGTAAACTTTATTGTGGTTTTATTCACAGGAAAATCAGGCAACACAGACACGGGCTTTTCTGTCTGTGTGTGAACTCAACATAGGTGCAGTAACCAATCACCTATGGACTTTGAAAGAGGTGATGTGATTGGTTACTGATCATGAAACACATCTGCTATTTACGTAGTGATTGGTGAACTAAAAGACTAACAATGAGGATTGTACTTTATTGCAATTGTGCATAGCTAACAGTATTGTTGCGACTGAGGTTTAGGCATGTTGTTGGAGTTTTGGTGTGATTTAACTAAATTGTGATAACTGAAATGTGTGCATATTGGGACCATGCAAAGTGAGGACTAACTGTACTTCCAACACTTGCTAACACTGATCTAGCTAATGCCTCTGTCAAGTATCTAGTATATCTACAAGAGAGGTTAACACTGAGCACCTGATATAACACCATTCCTTAATGAGACCAATTGACCACTTGATGGAAGTTGACTACCTTCAGCCCCTCCCATCCTGGAAGAGTCAGTGGTTTGATCCCATAGGATGTATTCAGGATGTGAGTTATCCTTTCCTACCTGTAGAGCCTCAGTGAGCACCACTATCTGAGGATCCGCAAAACCTTTCACCCATCAGCATGAAATCCCATATAACATCATGTCAAACCAGGGATCAACTTAGCAAGAAAGGAGGTGTAGAAAGGGCCATGGCGGCCGGATGCAGTGGCTCATGCCTGTAATCCCAGCACTTTGGGAGGCTGAGGTGGGAGAATTGCTTGAGTCTAGGAGTTCAAGACCAGCCTAGGCAACATAATGAGACCTGTATCTCTACCAAAAAAATTTAAAAATTAGCCGGATGTCGTGGCATGTTCCTGTAGTACCAGCTACTTAGGCAGGTGAAGTGGCAGGTCCCTTGAGCCTAGGAGTTTGAGGCTGTGGTGAGCCGTGATTGTGCCATTCACTCAGCCTGGGTGACAGAGTGAAACCCCAACTCAAAAAAAAAAGAGAGAGAGAGAGAGAAAGGAAGGAAAGGAGGGAGGGAGGGAGAGAAAGAAAAAGAGAAAGAAAAGGAAAGAGAAGGAAAGAAAGAAAGAGTGAAAGAGAAAGACAGAAAAAAGAAAGAGAAAGGAAGAGAGAAAGAGAAAGGAAGAAAGAAAGAAAGAAAGAAAGAAAGAAAGAAAGAAAGAAAGAAAGAAAGAAGGAAAGAAAGAAAGAGAAAAAGAAAGGAGCATGGCCCTGGTATCCACTAATCATATGATATACTGCTCTACTAGGGAGCTGCTGGCCCAGTAGCACTGGAACAGCCTGCTGAATGCAGAGCTGAAGTGCCCACTCAGAGAAGACCCTTAGAATGCATCTTCCAGAGAACAGTACATGCATTTCACCAATGTTCTTTATGTGGTCCTGTGCTCCAAACAGGAAGAATAAATAGGCCTAGAAACCAAGGAGTGGAAAGTGGACCATCATTTTCAATGACCCACTTCTAAGGCACTTTGTGTTTTCTGTCCCCTCATCTCTGGGCTTTGCAGGGTTCAAGATCCCAGACTCCAAAGAGAACTCATCTTTTCCAGGAGACCCAGCAGGTGTCCGTTGAAGTGTAAACTGTAGCTGTTGCCTGGGCACATTACACTTCTTGTAACCAGAGACCAGAAGGCAAGCAGAGAAGTTGTCATGTTGCATGTTGTAAGGGGTAAGTGACCCTAGAGGTCAAGAAGAGGTCATTAGAAGGGGGCAGGTTTATTATTACACAATGGAGAATGGAGACAGGGAGGAATATGTGTAGAACTTAGGTAACCTACCTGGGTGTGTCTTGGTAGTGCCTTGTCCAAATATGACTGTAAATGGACAGAACCTTTGCCTAAGAAGGGCATGGTGACTAGGTCTCAGAGCCTTCATTAATGAGGCTTAAGGTCAAGCCACCAGTAAGACTCCAAGGCCAGAAGAAATAGAGCTGAGGGTGAGGGGGTTCTAGACTCGATAGTAAAGGATGGAAGTAATGTGGTTCAATTGTGGCCCCAAGGCCAACTGCAGAGGTGGGGGCAATAGTTTGCCCCTCAAAAATTTCATCTGTAAGAAGAGAGGTCCACAGGGATCTTTCTAAATGTCATTGAGAAGGCAGGGCATGGTGGCTCATGCCTATAATCTCAGCACTTTGAGAGGCTGAGGCGAGAGGATTGCTTGAGCCCAGGAGTTCAAGATCAACTTGGGCAACAGCAAGATCTCATCTCTACAGAAAATACAAAAATTAACCGGACGTAGTGGCATGTGCCTGTAGTCCCAGCTACTCAGGAGGCTGAGGCAGAAGCATTGCCTGAGCCTAGGAGGTCAAAGCTGTGGTGAGCTGCGATCATGCCTCTGCACTCCAACCTGGCTGATGGAATGAGACCCCAATTTAAAAAACAAATGGCCATAAAGAATGGGTCCAACAGCACAAAGAGTGGACTGTGGTAGACATGAAGATGTCGTGTAGAAGATGGAAGGGTGATCCCAAGACTCCCTCCAAGGAAGAAGGTACCTGCTGTCCAGCTGCAGGGAAAGGGATCTGCAAGCAGCCTCTGACCCTCTAGGGCTGCTGCAGGTGCAGAAAGCCACTTCATCTGAGTCGACACCTTTCTCTGCTGACCCAGCAAGGAAAGAGTATAAAGACCTAACCCTTTCAACATGATGGGCAACACTCACTTCAGGCCCCCGCCCCCCACGACTGAAGGCTTTGTGGGGGCCCACGCCACAGTTTATCTACTTCTCTGTCCAATCCTGCCTCTTCCCCCATCCTTTGATGGATATTGATCCCTAACAAACATCTTGTATTCCAAATTCCACCTCAGTGTCTACTTCTGGAGAACCCAACCTGCAGCCATATGTGTCCATAACTTGAGATCTTGTTGAGTAAAACAAAAAATCTATTGTATAAGCTTTTTATTATTATTATTATTATTATCATTATTATTAAGTCGAGGTCTCACTCTGTTGCCCAGGCTGGAGCACAGTGGCAAGATCATGGCTCACCACAGCCTCAACCTCCTAGGCTCAGATCACCCTCCTGCCTCAGTCTTCCGAGTAGCTAAGACTACAGACATTGTCCCGACCAGCGGGGCAAGTAAACAGGGGCATGAGGAGGACTACCTGCTGCTGGTGAGAAAAAGAGAGAGAGAGAGAGAGAGAGAGAGAGAGAGAGAGAGAGAGAGAGAGAGA
>NW_007231735.1:62498-195036 GCF_000164805.1 Carlito syrichta | reverse complement strand
TCTACAAATTCAATGCAATACCCATTAAATTACCAACAACATTCTTCTCAGACCTAGAAAGAACAACACAGGAATTCATATGGAAACACAAACATCCAAGAATAGCCAGAACAATCCTCAGCAAAAAAAACAAAGCAGGTGGTATCACAATACCAGATTTCAAACTTTACTATAAAGCTACAATCATCAAAACAGCTTGGTATTGGTACAGGAACAGGCATATAGATCAATGGAACAGAATTGAGATTCCAGAAGCAAAACCTCAATTTCTTAACCAACTCATCTTCGACAAAGCCCCCACCACCTACCAATGGGGAGAGGAGAACCTATTCAGTAAATGGTGCTGGGAAAATTGGCTGACCACATGCAGAAGATTGAAACAGGACCCCTATCTATCCCCATGCACAAAGGTTAACTCCAAATGGATCAGAGACCTAAATGTAAAACCTCAAACCATAAGAACCTTAGAAAAGGAAGGAAATACTCTCATGGAAATCAGAACTGGCATCCAATTCCTGTACAAAACCCGAAACCCACAGGACTTAAGAGAGAAGATAGACAAATGGGACCTTATTAGACTGACAAGTTTCTGCAAAGCCAAAGAAACCATCAAGAAAGCAGGGAGACAGCCTACAGACTGGGAAAAAGTATTTGCCAACTCTAGGTCTGACAAAGGCTTAACATCCTGGATCTACAAGGAACTGAAACGTACTGAAAAGAAGAAAACAAATAACCCCATTATAAAATGGGCAAAAGACATGAACAGACACTTCACAAAAGAAGACATTCGAGCAGCCAACAAACACATGAAGAAATGCTCAACCTCACTAATCATCAGGGAGATGCAAATCAAAACCACACTGAGATACCACCTAACTCCAGTCAGAATGGCAATTATCAACAACTCAAAAAATAACAGCTGCTGGAGAGGGTGTGGTGAAAAGGGAACACTTCTACACTGTTGGTGGGAGTGTAAACTAGTGCAACCTCTGTGGAAAGCAGTGTGGCGATTCCTAAAAGCTCTAAAAATTGACCTTCCATATGACCCTGCAATCCCCCTACTGGGAATATACCCTGAAGAACACAAATCACTCTATAAAAAAGATACCTGCACACATATGTTTATCGCAGCATTGTTCACAATAGCAAGAACCTGGAAACAACCATGCTGCCCATCAAAAGAGGACTGGATTAAAAAAATGTGGTACATATACACGATGGAATACTACGCAGCCATAAAAAAGAACAAAATCATGAATTTCGCTGCAACCTGGATGGAACTAGAGTCTATAATACTGAGTGACCTCTCACAAAAACAAAAATCCGAATATCACATGTTCTCACTCATATAATGGTCCTTGAACATCCAATGCAATACTATGAGAAAATGACTGATGGTACTGGGAAACTATGGGGGGGAGGGGGATGGGATTAACAGTAGCAAATATCTGTCGGGGGATGGGAAAACACTTCTTATCTACAGGGTGCCTGAATGAAACGTAATTGTACACCTAACTCTTAACTGTACCCCACAAAACCATAATAAAAAATACTGATTAATGAAAAAAAAAAAATAGACATTCTACTATTACTCCTTAAAGAACTGGGAAACCAAAAAAAAGAACACACTAAACTCAAAATTAGCATAAAGAAGGAAATAATAAAAATACTAACAGAAGTAAATAAAATAGAGAACAGAAAAATAAAACAAACATGCTAAGAGTTGGCTTTATGAAAAAACAAACAAAAATTTTAAACCTTAGCTGTCCTAAGGGGAAAAAAAGTGAAAACTCTAATAAACAGAATAAAAAATGAACATGAAGAAACTATAACAAATGCCTCAGAAATCAAAAGTATCATAACATAATATTATAAACATCTGTATACCAACAAACTGAACAACTGATACATTTCTAGAAAAAATATAACTTTCCATAATTAAGTCAGAAAAAAATGGATGGAAAGCCTAAACTGATGAATAACAAATAAAGAGATCAGAGAGCTAATAAAAAATTTCCCAGCAAAGAAAAGTCAGTACCAGATGACTCTCCAGCTGAATTTAGCCAGACATTCATACAATATCAATATTTCTTAAATTCTTCCAAAAAATAGTGCTAAAGGAAATAATTTTAAACAAATTTTATGAGAAACAGGAAAGCATGATTCATGCACAGAAAATAAGCTTTGAAGAAGGGACCCATAAGACGGACTAAGAAAACAAAGATTTCAAAGCAATTATTATAAATATAATCAAAGAACAAAGGAAACTATGATTAAATAATTAAAAAGGTATGATGACTGTATCTCATAAAATAAAGTGTATAAAGTTACATAAGTTATAAAAAATAGTCAAATTGAAATGCTGGATTTGAAAGTATGATACGAGGTCCAACAATCAGGTTCGTGAACCATCCTAGAGAAAATGCTGCATATTTTTTCCTGAATATGACTATGGTCACCTTCTAAGTACTCCCCTTGGGAAGTTATGCACCGACTCAAGCGCCTGGTCCACCTGTTAAAGCAGTTTTGGAACTGTTTTTCTGGAATGACCATCAGAGTTGTTGTCATTTGTTAAGGTATGACAATCAAGTCTGTGAACTTGCCACTGTGCACTTACATTGGCAGCACTTTACACATAACCACACACCTGTATTGGAACACCCTCCCTACTCAACTGATCTGACCCCCACAGACTTTTTTCTTTACCCGAAGATAAAGGAAACATTGCAAGGAGACATTTGATGATATTCAGGACATCAAGGGTAATATGAGGACAGCTCTGATGGCCATTCCAGAAAAAGAGCTCGAAAATTGCTTTGATGGGTGGACTAGGTGCGGGTGTCAATGCGTAGCTTCCCAAGGGGAGTACTTCAAAAGTGACTATAGTGATAGTCAGCAGTGAGGTAGGTAGTGGCTTTTCTAGTGTGAGCTTGGGAAATTCATTATCAGACGACTTATAATACTATATCTATATCTATATCTATAAATTTATACCTATATTTGTTTGCATATAATAATGTTACATCATATTTTAACCTATATAATATTTATATCATACAATATTTATTAATTAATATAAATGAAATATTCAGTAGAGATGTTTAACATCAGATTTTTACTGGCAAAAGAAAGAACTAGTCAACCTGAAGCTAGATCAACAGAGATTATGCAATAAAAAATAGAAAAGAAGGGTCCCCTTCGGGTCCCCTCCCACTGTGGGAGCTTCTCTGTCCTCTCAATAAATCCTGCTTACTCACACACACAAAAAAGATTGAAAAGACATAAACAGAGTCTCAGAGAGATGTGGGACACTAACAATCCAACCAACATATGTGTAATGGGAGTGTCAGGGAGTAGAGAGAGAGAGAGAGAAAGGAAAAGAAGAATAGTTAAGTAAATAATGGCTAAAAGCTTTCCAAATTTGATGAAATACCTTGATATACTCATGCAAGAAGCCGAATGAACTCCAAGTAGCATAGACATAAAAGGATTCAAAGACGTCTTAGAGACAAAATTTTGAAAGCCAAAACTGAAGAGAAAATCTTGAAAGTACTAATAAAAAAAAAATGACTCATCACACGTAAGGAAACCCCGACAAAATTGACAGCTGATATCTAATCAGAAAAAAAATGGAGACCAGAAGGTAGTGGGAGAACATTTAAAACACCAAAAGTAGAAAACTGTCCACCAGAATTTTATATTCAGCAAAATTAACTTTCAAAAGGTGAAAGTTAAAGACATTTCAGATGCACAAAAAATAGATAATTCATGGCTAGCAGAACTGACTTCCATAAATGCCTTTCACCCTTTTCAAGGTGAAAGCAGGTGCCACTGAACAGTAACTTGAATTCACATGAAAAATAAAGTACAAGTAATGGCTATTTATATAAGTAATTATAAATATATATAATCACATATTTATTTTCCTTTCTATCTTTTAAAAAATATGTAAAACAATATGCATGCAATTGTTTTATTGGGCCTGTAAGAAATAGAAAAGTGACAGTAACAAGACACAAGCGATTGAGTGGATGCATAGCTCTTTTGGAGTACAGAAGTGTAACAAGATGGTAACTAAAATACACAGGACAAAACTAAGAAAACTAGAAATAGAAAATTAGAAGGTTAATAAATAATCATAAATATTTACTTGCTGTGTTTTCTCTCTAAGCTCCTGCAAAAAGACATTACAGAAGAAACTTATTTGCAGTAGATTATTATAAGAGAAATTTTTAGCCTGTTTAAAGTGACATAAACAGTTCATGGTTCGATAATAATATGCACCTGTGACTTGGAGTTTAGTTTTCATAATGATGATATATGTCTCCAAGTGACTTATGTTTTTGTCTATTGTGGTGCTTTTATGTTCACTTAAAAACTTTATAAGATGCCAAATAATTTAAATATGTATCTTTGAATAATTGCATAATTAATATGTAAATTCGAAGACATGCAGGAACTAACTGTTGTCACTGGAGGGTTTATTTTTTCTTTTCCCCAGATGTGAAAATGAGTAAACTTTGAGCAGGCCATCTATTTTTTAATGCTGGTTCTTGTTTTTTCTTATTTCATATTACAATATCCAGATGTTTAAAAAAATGTTTTTTGGTTACTTGTCCTTTCTGATACACTTAGAAGGAACACATCAGGATTAAGGTCGTTTGCCTCTTCTAAGAAGGAGTAAGAGGCAAGCTAAAAAAAACACAGGAACTGAGAAGAGTTTTGAAACTGGGTTCAAATTCCAGCAGCACCATTTACTAATGTCCTTAGCCTTATCTTTCCTATTTACAAAATACGTATGATAATTATTATCTAATTATCTAATATTATTATTAGAGAATCATTATCTAATTATTTACTAGGCTTCTTTTGTGAATAAAATCAGATGAGGCATATAAAGCTTGACTCCTAATGCTTAGAAAAAAGGAAGTATTATTTTAAAAAATTATCTTAAAGATGTGGGGTACAATTCAAGGTTAGGTATTCAAATGATTATTGTACAGGTAAAGTTTGGGCCAACCTTTGGTCACCACAACACCTGGTTTGAGATCAGATATTTTTAATGATAGTCAATCTTTCATCTTTCATTGTCAAGTTTACTTGCTTTTTGTGATGGCACACTGGTTTAAGAAATTTAATGTGTTTATATATTAATTATGTTCAGTGAAAGCATAGATTTACCTTAAAAAATCCATTCTTTCTGGTCATGAATTCATTGACTACATCAATGTCCAGGAGGGTGTTTCCTAAGTTTTCTTCTAAAATTGTTATAATTTGAGGTTTATAGTTTAGGTCCTTGACCCATTTTGAGTTGATATTTATGTATGGTGATAGGAGTCCAGTTTCATTCTTCTGCTTGTGGTTCGCCAGTTTTTCTAGCACCATTTGCTAAATATGGTCTTCTTTCTCCAGAGATTGTTGTCGGTGGCTTTGTTGAGGATGAGTTGGTTGAGAGATTATGTTTTACTTCCTGAATTTCTGCTGTTCCATTGGTTGATGTGCCTATTTCTGAACCAATATCATGCTGTCTTGGTTACTGTATCAATAAAGTTTAAAGACTGGAAGTGTGATATCACCTGCTTGATTCTGTTTGCTGAGAATTATTTTGGCTATTTTTGCTCTTTTGTTATTTCCATGTGAATTTCTGTATTGTTGTTTTCAGGTCTGTGAAAAAGATGTTGGTAATTTGATGGGTATTACTTTGAATCTGTAGATTGCCTTGGATAGGATGGACAACTTGACAATATTGCTTCTTCCATTCCATGAGCATGGGCCATTTTTCAACTTGTGTTATCCTTTATTTCTTTGACCAGTGTAAAGGTCTTTCACTTCTCTGGTTAGGTGGATGCCAAGGTATTTCATTTTTTTTTTTTTTTTGTGGCTATTGTGAATGAAATTGTGCTTTTTATTTGGTTCTTCCCCTGCTTGTTACTGGAGAATAGGGACGCAACTGTCTTTTACTTGTTGACTTTGTAACCCGAGACTTAACCAAAGTAGTTTATCAGTGTGAGGAGGTTTTTGACAGACTCCCTAGAGTTTTCTACATATAGAATCATATGGTCAACAAAGAGGGATAGCTTAACTTCCTTTTTACCTATTTGTATACCCCTGATTTCCTTCTCTTGCATGATTGCTCTTGTTAGGATTTCCAGCACTGTGTTGAATAGGAGGCTTGAGAGCGGGCATCTTTGTCTTGTTCCCGTCTTAGGGGGAATATTTCCAGCTTCTGCTGATTTAGCAAAACGTTGGTTACAGGTTTAGCATAGATGGCTCCTATTGTTTTCAGGAATGTTCCTTTTACACCTAAGTGTTTGAGGGTTTTTATCAAAGAAGGGATGCTGGATTTTGTTGAATGCTTTTTCTGTGTCTAATGAGCTAATCTTGTGCTTCTTGGTTTTACATTTATTAATGTTCTGAGTTACATGTATGGTCTCATGAATGTTGAAGTATCCTTGCATCCTGAGAATGAAGCTCACCTGGTCATGCTGGATAATCCTTGAGGCATATTGTTAGATCCTGTTTGCTAGAATTTTGTTGAGAATTTTTTGTGTCTCTGTTCATCAAGGAAATTGGCCTGTAATTCTCTCTCCTTGTTGGGTCTTTGCCAGGTTTGGGTATCAGGATGATGTTAGCTTTATGAAGTGAGTTGGGAAGAATCCCATTGTTCTCGATTGCCTGAAATACTTTTAGTAAGATTGGTATCAGCTTCTACATGTATGTCTTGTGGAATTCATCTGGGGGGCCACCTGGTCTGGTACTTTTTTTGGCAAGGAGGTTTTTATGACTGACTCAATTTCCTGAGTTGTAATTGATCTGTTTAGAGTTTCAATTTTTTCTTGTTTCAACCTTAGGAGACTGTGTGATACCAGAAAACCTTCCATTTTCTTTAGCTTTTCTAGTTTATTTGCATATAGATGTTTATAGAAGTTTTGAATAATCTTTTGAATTTCTTCAGGGTCACTTGTAACCTTGCCTTTTAATTTTAATTGGGTTTATTTGGACTTTCTCTCTCTTTCTTTTTAGTCAATTTGGCCAGGCATCTTTCAAAATTATTTGTCTTTTATTTTTAAAATACAGCTTTTTGTCTTGCTGATCATTTCTATGATATTTTTATCTTTTATATTCTGCAATTGTGACTTTATCTTAGTTATCTGAATTTTCCTACAAAATTATGTTTTAGATGATCTTGCCTTTCCATCTCCTTTAGGTGTGACATTAGGGTGTTTACTTATATCTTTCTATATTCTTGATGTGTGGATGCAATGCTATGAATTTTCCTCTTAATATTGATTTCATGCCATCCCAAGGATTTTGTTAAGATGTGACTTTGTTTTCAGGAATCTTTTTGTTTCTGTGTTGATTTCTGTATTGACCCAGCAGTCATTCAGCAACATGTTGTTTAGTGTCCATGTATTGTGTTTTGAAGGAATCTTGTTAGTGGTGACAGTTATTTTTATTCCACTGTAATCTGAAAATATGTATAGCAGTATTTAGACCTTTGAAGTTTGTTCACACTTGATTTATGTCCAAATATGTGGTTGATCTTGAAGTATGTTCCTAGAACTGATAAACTGAATGCATACTTTGTAGTTTTTGGGTGGAGGGTTTTGTAGATGTCTGTTAAATCCATTTGATTGAGTGTTGAGTAAATGTTCCAGATATTTTAATTGGTTTTTTGCCTCAGTGATCTGTATATGGCTGTTAGTGGAGTATCTAGGTCTCCAACCATGATTGTGTGAGTGTCAATATCTTCTCTTAGTTTTCTTAATAGTTGTTTTATACAATTTGCTACTCTTGTATTGGGTGCATATATATTTAAGATGAATATTTTCTGATGATTCGTTGAGTCTTTTATCATTATGTAGTGTCCTTTTAAACTTTTGATTGTTTGAAGTCTGCTTCGTCTGGTATCAGGATAGCTACCCTTGCTGTTTTCTGTTTCCCATATCCCAGAGAGGTCATTTTCCAGTCTTTAACTTTGAGCCTGTTGGTGTCCTTTGCAGTGAGATGAGTTTCCTGGAAGCAGCAGAATGTTCTTTATTCAGTTTGCCACTCTATGCCTCTTCAGTGGTGCATTCAGTCTATTCACATTCAAATTAATTACTGAAATGTGAGTAGTTATCCTTCTCATAGGACTCTTAGGAGTTACTTTGCTTCCTTTTGTGTTTATATAGGTGCATATTTTAATTTTTTTTGAGTGCTTCATATGCTCTGTTAACTTTGTGCTGCCTGTACTTTTTGTAATGGGCATGTCCTTTTTTGTTTTATGTTTTACCTGTGTTCAACACCTTCTTAAGCATCTCCTGAGTGGCTGGTCTGGAGGCAGTATATTCTCTTAGAACTGAATGTCTTGGAAGGATTTTAATTCTTCATCACTGATGAAGCTTGGCAGGGTAGGAAATTCTTGGCTGGAGTAGCTTATTTTTGAGAATGTTACAAATGGAACTCCAGTTTCTTCTGAGTTGTAGTGTTTCTGAAGATAAGTCTTGAGCAATTCTTAGGAATCTTCCTTGAGGGTGATTTGTCCTTTCTCTCTTGCTGCATTTAAGGATTTTTTTTTCTTTTATGCTTACTTTGTGGAGTCAGATTACTATGTGTCTTTGGAATGGTCTTCTCATGTGATACCATGTGGAGATTCTCTGAAATCACTTGCATTTGAAAGCACCATCTCTCTAGAGAGATGTGGAAAGTTTTCTTGGAAGATCTCATGGAATGCTTGTTCCATGATGTTCTCAGTTTCCCTTTCCACTTCAGGGATACCAATCAGGCATAGGTTTGTATTCTTGACATAGTACCACATCTCTCAGAGGCTTTACTCATTTCTTTTGAGCCTTTTCTTTCTGTTTTTGACAGACTGGATTAATTCCATATTTTGTTCTTCAAACTCTGAGATTCTTTTCTTTTTCTGATTGATCCTGCTTCCTCTGCTTGTTAATATGTTTTTTAACTTCCAGGATGTAGTTGTTCATTTCCAGTATTTCAGGATGGGCCTTTTTGAAGTTGATCAATTCTGATTTACTTTCTATATGACATTGGTGAGTTTCACTTCTAGTTTATTGTAGTTCTCTTTATTCATTTTAACAATCCAATCTGTGAGTTCTGTGACTGTCATACTGAGGCATGTTGTTCTGTGTGGCTTTCATTGGTTGTACACTGATAGCTGCTTTTTCAGGTGCTGTCTCTTTAAGACTCTGAGGATTTCCTGTGTGTGTGTGTGTGTGTGTGTGTGTGTGTGTGTGTGTTTCTTCATTTGTGAAGAGCAATTCTTCCCTCTCCATGTTTCCTCTTTGGTTTTATTGCTCTAAGTCTAGTCAATATCCCTCTGTTCTAGGGCCTTTTCTGTCATTCAATATAGATCACTCAGTGAGAGAGAGGGGACATTCATTTCTGCTCTTTGTTCCACCCTGAAGAAGGCCCTTCTGCTGCAGAATTTTTCCCATAGTCTAGTCAGGTTGTTTTTCAGACCTATTGCAATTACTCTGTGGGGAAGGGGTGGTGGTGGGTCCACTGTCTGTAGGTTGTAGTTTGCAGCCCAAATACCTTCCCACCAGGATTGTGCGACTTTTTCTGCATTCAATTCTATGCTCAACACTTGCAAATGAGCTCTCTGCCATGGTGGTATCTGCCCTGTGGGTGCATGGGGTTGGAGAGTGTTCCTTCCTGATCTGGGGGTAGGGTTGGCCACCAGACACTGCTTAATCTGCAGGCAAGCTTTCCCAGCCTGAAAGTCGACCACTGGGCTCTGTTGGTGGAAGATGTGTGCTCAGAAGCTTTCCAAGCTCAGGTTTCTTCCCCAGTCTGCTTGAGCTCTAGTTGTGCTCTGACCAGGACTCCTCCCGCATGGTACCAATGACTTGTTGGAAGTTGGGGAAGGAGGGGAATCAACCCGGATGTAACAGGATCACTCACCCCCCTCTTTCACACGGGACAGGACTTCAGTTCCTATGTAAGCCTGGTTTATGGTGGAGAATGGGACGCCCAGAATCCAGCATCTGCTATTACAGTTGCAGGACTCAGCTTACTATTCCCAGCATGCTCAAAATACCTAGCTGGTTGCAATGTGTTTCACCCACCCAGAGCTGTTCAGGGTGCCTGCATCTAATGGTGACTGTGCCCTGCTCTCTGCTCACTTGGTGAAAGAGGTGCCAATCAGCTGCTCCATGGTAGCCGTCATCTCACGTTGATTTTTGTTTAGCACCTTCTTAAGCATTGTCACTAGGAGGATTTTTTGTTGTTGTTAGTGTTTTCCTGTTGCCCAGAGTGGAGTGCAATGACAGGATCGTGGCTAAACACAGCCTTGCACTCTTGCTCTGCAGGGATCCACTCTCTTCAGCCTCTTGAGTAGCTGGAACTACAGGATTTTGCCACTACTTTCTGGCTATTTTATCTATATTTTTGCAGAGAGACAAGGTCTTATTATGTTGTGTAGTCTTGTTTCAAACTCCTGGGCTCAAGTAATCCTTCTACCTTGCCTCCCAAATGCTGGGATTATAGGTATGAGCCACTGTACTCACTCAATTGTATTTTAACACATCAAAGGTGCCATTTCATTGACTTCATGATTTCATTGGAGAGAAGTCAGATGAAATTCTTACCATTAGTTTCCTGTATGTAATATTTCCTTTTACTCAACTGCCTTCAAGAGTTTCTCTTTATCTTGATTTTAACAGTCCAAGTATGATGCATCCAGGTTTTTCTTTGTATTTATCCTGCTTGCAATTATCTAATCTTCTTGGATCTCTAGCGTTAAACTAAATTTGGAAATGTTAAAACGTTATCTCTTCAAATATGTATTGTGTCCATTCTCAGTCACTTCCTTTTCTGGGACATTAAGTGCACAAATATTAGACTGATCTTGTCCCAAGATCTCAGATCCTCTATTATGCTCCCCCTTTGGTATTAGTTTAAATCATGTCTATTTACCTTTTTAATTCTTTCTTCCTATGTGATAAGAGTACTGATAATCACACCATAGACATTTGTCATTTTCGGATACTATTTTTTCTTTTTATTTGTGACAATTCAGTTTGGCAGGTTTTTATTGTTTGCATCTCTCTCCCTCTACCTATTTATGCTTATTGTTTGCCTTTCCATTAGATCTTTTGACATATTAATCTTAGTTATTTAAAGTACCTGACTGACTATTTCAGCATTGAACCATCTTTGGATCTGATTTGATGACCTGTCTTTTTTTTCCATATTGTTCAAATGTCTTCTTATTTTTTATTGAATGCTGGGCATTGTGTATAAAATTAATAGATACTGAAGTCAATACCATTTTTTCCTGGAAAGGCACATGTTTCTTTTCTGCCAGACTATTACTTTGGGGTATTGAATTTGTACTTTTCTGTATGAGAACTGGATTTGGCCTTGTTATTTTAATACTTATATTAGCACACCACAGTCTTCACATAATTGTTGCTACTTTGTGCTTACTTTGAGTTCTGAGACACTGGAGAGTTTCTCCTAGTGTCCCTGTTTTATCTGTTTTATTTTACTAGGTTCTTTATACCTGTGCCATGCCCTCACACCTGTCCTGTGATATATTGCTTCATACTCAGTTGAAATGTTATGGTGATAGCAAAGAGGTTTCTTGGTTATTCTGTTCTTGACTTACTCCTAGATGTGCTGTTTTCATGTGAAATGCAGGCTAGATCTTTTTTCAGCGTTCTACCCCTCAAAGGCAAACAGTCTCTCTTCCTACTCAGTTCAGAGTCCAGAAAGCAAACAAATTTACTGTTTCTCCTAAGTGTAAACAATCTATACTCTGTATCAGTGCCAAGTTTGGGAAATTTAGGGTATGTGGGATTTTTCCTACCCTTCCAGTGGCAGCAAAATTATGTCTTGTATTAATGAAGGAAACAAGGTATAAGTTTCCTACCCCAGCAGTAGATAGCTGTGCTTGTGCATAGTATGGGAAAGGAAAATTTCTTGTTTCTCCTTCAGTAGCAGACAACTTCTCATTAAGAAGTAGATTGCCTGAGCCCGCGGGTTCGAGACCCACCTGGGCAACTTGGCGAGAACTCATCTCTACAATAAATTAAAAAATCAGCTGGGCATTGTAGCGCATGCCTGTAATTCTGGCTACTCGGAAGGCTGAGGCGGAAGGATCGCCGGAGCCCAGCAGGTCGAGGCTGCAGTGGCCGGCAGCGGCCACTGCACTTCAGCCTGGGCGGCAGAGTGAGACTTCAACTCAAAAAAAAAAAGAAGTAGAATCTTGGGTGTGGGAGAGTTACCTGACTTTTCTCAAGAGGCAGTGGCTATTATTCAGATCAGAGGATGGTTTCAGGGCAAGGAAGTATTTGCTTCCTTTTCCATTGGTGGCTAACTATCACTTTGTACTCCGGTGAGATCCAGAGTATAGGTGAACTTCTCTATATTCTACTGCTCTGTCCTCAAAACTCAGTGACCTCACAAAAATGACCTACAGAAGGGGTGTGCTTCATTAAGTCTTGTCCTCCTCATGATTGTTCTTGTGAACACTAGGGACAGTACTCATGGAAAGGAGTGTGTAAATGAGTGCTGATTCTCATTGGGTCTGAAGATTCTAAGAATGCAAAACAGTCATGATAGCTTACATTTGGTTTTTAAGAATTTGTTTAAATTTCACCCCTTTTTTTTCTTACCTGCTTCTATGGTGGCCACGTTCTTGCATGCTTTGCCAAAGTTGTCATAATCTATGCATCTTATTCTCGAGGGGACTGCCACCTCATTGATTTCAGTTTTCCATGTTGACTTGACGTCTCAGCTATCTAACATGCTCTAAAAGTGTATGATTTTTTTAAGGTTATTTGTCTTGTTCTCACTGACATTGTGAGTGATTTGTTTTTGCAGTTTTCTACATCCTTACTGAAAATAATACAACTAAGTTTATACACTTAGGATGGTGTGCATGCAAATTATAGCATAGATCAGATGAGAAACATTTTTAGTCTCTGAATGTGAGTTGTGGTTGTTTGTTTTAATGACGATGTTATACCTCCAGCCATTCTCCCCCCACATAAAGCATGACTATTTATTCATGCAGCTGTGTGGAATTTCTACATGACAATTTCCTTTAGACTTTTGGATGATGGCCATTATTTTTGTCAAAAAAAAGTTATATATTCTTTCCTTGTGCTACAGTGGCCTTCAGCCCTGGAGGCTCATATAAATACAGGAGTCCAGGGAAATGCTAATCAATTTTTGTGCAGAATGTTTTTCCAGTGCCAGTGATGGAGCAGGTAATGACAGCGTCAGGTGCTTCTCATAGATATATTGGGGCCAAAACAGAATTCATCCAGCAAAACTAGCCATTTGCACTCATCTTTTGAATTTCCATAATTTCAATGGATAGACAGTCCCATTAAGACTAAAAATTGCACTACACTATGGTTGCTGTTTTCCTTGACTCCCCCTTCTCTCTCACCTTTAAGGCACCCGGCTCTAATTAAAAATCTAATACAAAAATAAAACAAAAGTCAAAAAATGAAAATATCATGGCCACCATTAGGGGCTGTCTGATCTTTGTAAAATTATGCAGCTTCTCCATGGTGTCATTTCTTTATTCATGAAATGAACAATTTTACTTACTCTAACCGTCTCAATAGATAAGTTGAAATGAAAAAACTGCTACCGGTAATAAAAATAAATGTGTGTTATTATTGCCTATCCTTATTTAATGTATTTAATCCTTAATAAAGATTGATCTGGCCCTAGAATATACTGTTCTACATACCATTGGAATTTATTTAGGTGATTTCACTGAAAAGTTGTTATCCCTTTTTTCATTTATGATTATTTGAACATTCCGAGTTGATCTTTATATTTATTCAAATACTTCTTGACACTTCTTAAATGAGGTTGTATACAACACATTCTTTAGTATTTGAAAAAGTCTGAGTGAATTATGTCTGTCCTTAATTTAGATTTAGTGTTTCTACCATTGACTAAAGACTGTGAGGTTTTATTAAAAGAAGAGACATTAATAGAAAATTTCTTAATTAAGGTTATCTTAGCATGCTTGGTTATTTATTAAACATTGGTTGATTACATTAAAACCTATTTAGCTCGATGTAGTCACTGGTATCTAGCACTGAGAGACAAGAGATTTCCATTTCTATTTTACATATTTCAAAATTTCAACTTAGTCACATTCAATGCTTTCCCACAATAGCAATTATAATTGGGGCCAAACACATATGCTAGCTATCACCTTTCAATGCAATTGTAAGTAGCACTTTTATTAATGAATGGACTGATTGTTCTTTTTTATTTTGCTATATAATCAACACATTGCCTAAACTATGCAGTTATTTGAGTCCAATATACCTGTGATTACATTAGGAGGCAGTAACATGGAGAAATAGCCCACAGGTTTGAAGTGAGTTATTTTTGAATCCACTCACCTGTCACTAACTATGGGCTAGAGCAGGTTATTATCTCTAAGCCCCAGTTTCTTCAATGGTAAGATGAAGATGATAAAAACTTTTTAGAGCTATTGTGAGGATTGAAAAAGACGATGTATAAAGCGCTTATGGCATATTATTTAGCACTTACCAATAGCTCAAGAAATGGCACCAATGATGACGATAATTGTAACTTTTAATATTGTTGTTATTATATTTCTTAAATTCTAAGTTTTCAGAAGCCATAACTGTCTAAACTGTTCTTAGCATAATGTTATTCAATCAATGTTTTGTTTTTGATGGCTTCTGTCTCCCAGATCAGTGCTGTCAGTCCTAGTTTGTAAACTCTTACAAAGATAGAGCTGCATCTATTTATCATGCTCAGTAAATTCACCTCACTCCAACATATATTTCTTGATTATGCTGCTGATGCAGCTGTCTTGTTTATCCTAATTGAATTGAGAATATTCCAGCATTTCCTCTCTTTTTGAGCAAACTTTAATTCAAAATGAAAGCAAGACCATCACCGGTTCAATTAGTTTGGCCTAACACAACCCCTGAGCTTAATTTTTGGATTAACACTGGCACTTCTGCCATTTCATTCTTTCCTTGGCTTCTTCTGCTATGTATGATTTCAAGATGACTATTCCCTTTGGACATTTGGCTGAAGGCACTTGTCACTTCCAATTCATTATTTCCTTGATATTTACTCACTGCAGAGCATCTGTCCTCATGCAAACGACTTCGGAAGAGGATGCACATCTATGTAATATCAAGACAAATATGATGCCTGATTATAAGTTCAGGAAAGTAAACTTATTAAGACTATTCTAAGATTTTCAAAATCTTATACAGGTATACGATATTGATACTACTCTTTAAATTTCCAGCAGGTACATTGCCTATGACATATCTCTGTGCAACAACAAAGACTGCTTTGCCAATATTTTATTTAACATTGTCTCCCTGTGTCATGTGGTTGGATGAAAAATGACATGACTAAGCTGGAAAGTTGCATATCTTTAATTACATAAAGTCTGAAATTCCTTGTTGGAGGATAGAAATAAACAAAAACAGCTATTGACATCTCTCTCTCTTTTTTTTAAAACTCATGCCACATCTTGCTAAATTTGTTTGTACCTATTATTAAAAGTATTCAGAAATTCCAATGACTCTCTCGTCAAGCAGGTCACTAGTTAAATGCTCCCAATCCATAAACTACTTACTTTCATATCAACTAACTCTGTTAAAGACAAAATCTTGAACTGTTGCACAAATTAGTGTAGTCCGTGAAGCTCAAAACAATTCATAGTGTGGCGTGTTACAGTGGAGGAGAACAATGGATTTAAAATCAGGAGTCTGAGCACCTCTCTTTACTGAATATGTGATCTCAGGTCAGTCAGTAAACTTCTTTGGGCTTATAAAACACCTTTTTTCTCTGGATGACGAGTTCCTTAAATGTCTGTATAAAACAATAGATATGAAAGTGCTTAATGCACATACCAAGCTAGTTCTCTTATAACGTACACATGAAGGATTTCATTATTATTAATGTTCTCACTGTAATTACAGTTCCTTTCTTTAATAAGCATCTTTTTGACCCTTGTTTTAAAAACATGACACTCAATAATTCATTCAGCAAATATTTTTGAGTACCTACAGGTACTGGGCACTATGAATACAGAAAAATCAGAACAGAACCAAAACCAAACTCAGAATGGTCTCTTTAAGAGGGAATGACATTTGGAAGTTGCTTAAGGTTCCAGTTTACTACAGGATTTTTTCTTTTTTTTTTTTTTTTTATATAGATGTCAGGCTAAAATAGGGAAAGCTTAACATGCTAGCAATATAACAAAGATAAAACTTAACTTAAGGGAGCTGCTTTTTTTTAAGTTGGAGTCTCCTCACTCCATCACCCAGGCTGTGGTGCAGTGGCACACTCATGGCCACCCCAGCGTTGACTTGCTGGGCTCAGGCAATGCTTCTGCCTTCCAAGTAGCCAGAACTACAGGTGCCCGCTACCACGACATCTAATTTTTTGATTTATTGTAGAGATAATGTCTTGTCAAGTTGCCAAGACTGTTCTTGAACCCATGGGCTCAGGCAATCCCCTCACCTTGGCCTCCCAAAGTGCTGGGATTATAGACTTGAGTCATTGCACCTGGCCAGAGCTATTAATTTAAAATAAAAGTATTAGCATTAGACTTACCTTGAGAAAAATGGATACTAAAACTTTTTTCTACATGATTAAAATAAAAACACAACACACGGCTTTAAGCGACGAATTGAGTTCATCAGCTTGATGCGCTGAAATGACTAGGGTCCAGAAATGATTGCACTTGTTGCATTCTGCTATGTTTTGAAATAACTGTTTGTCTGAAAGAATATGGAGCAATTAGCTGATGTAATTTTCCATTTTGTTTTGATACACATAGATTTCCTTAAAAGATGTATAATTTTTTTTTTTTTTTTTAGTTGGAGTCTTACTTTGTTGTCCAGGCTGGAGTGTAGTGGCTGCTCCCGGTCACCGCAGCCTCGACCTGCTGTGCTCCGGTGATCCTTCTGCCTCAGCCTTCCAAGCAGCTGGAACTATAGGCGCGCGCTACCACACCCGGCTAATTTTTGATTTTATAGTAGAGATGAGGTCTCGCCAATTTGCCCAGGCAGGTCTCGAACCCGTGGGCTCAGGCAATCCACTCCCCTCAGCCTCCCAAAGCGCTGGAATTACAGGCTAAGCACCAAACCCGGCAGAAGATGCATAAATTAAGGGTACAATGAATGGCCCTTCCCTCCAAACTGATAGGCATTACAATATGGACATAAGGACAGAAAGTGTTCAGATAGGACATCTTTGACAACATTTAACACATGCTTATTGAGCGAATGTATTTTTTTTCCTGTTTCCCTTTGGGGAAAAAATCTGCTAGCATAACTGGAACCCATAGTCTTATGAAGTTCTCAGCCTCTTTGTACTGTAGGTTATATGGAAGATTAAAGCAGAGTCACACCTTTTCATTTGAAGAGATCTCCTTCCTTTGAACAAGGACTTCTAAACAGATTTAGGTCTGTCTATCTTTATATTGCCTTCAATAAGAGCTTTTCAATAAGCTTCTAGGGGATTGTGGGTGGGTGAACATAAAATGACTTCCACCCTCTGGAACATTTTAGTGCTTGTAAGGGCATGGGAATAGAAACTGGGATATGCTGTTGAGTGTATGCAATTCAGGATGAATGGAATCTTGCCCAAATATCCTGGTCTCTCTGGGCTTCAGTTTCGTTCTGGGTTTCATGCATTCATTTTTGTAAAATGAGTGGGTTGGACAAATGTATTTCTTAGTTCGTTTTAACTCAGCTAATATTTTTTGAACAATTAGGTGTCAAGGATACAAATGCTCTTAGAATTCTATATTCGAAGGCATCAATACTTTTCCATTATTCCATGAAATGCAACTTCAATCAGGTGGAACATCTCATTATTTATAACATTCAGTATGATTATTTTCATTTTGTGATTTTTTTTTCCTGTAGATTTTTCCTCCCTTGGCATGACGACTTCATCCTATCCAAATATTTAAATCTCACTTATGTCAGGACAAAGTTTGTCTCACCTATTTCACGAAACTCTTTTATTTTGGACTATACCAATCTGAGTCTTATTGAATTATGAAATTACTAATTAATGTTTATTTAATTGTTTTAGGTATGTGAGTTTTATTTTCTGAATAATATTGCAAACACCAAAAGGTCATAAATTATATCCTATATCTCTTTTGCAGATTCATAGAACTTACCAAAGAGATAACTACTGAGTAGATTAATCCATACCAATTCTAATAGTTTACTTAATACTTTTTAACTTTCAGAGATGCTGCAATATTAATCTGATATTGTTTCCTCAAATAATTTAATAGATTACTGCTACTATTTTGACTTTGAGTAAATCAAGCATATTTTCTCTATTTTTAAATTTAAAACTAATATTTGTAATATTTGTGTCATGCTTGTGCTATGATCTAGATGCTTGCCGTATCTCCAGATTCATACATTGAAAGCCTAACCTGTCAGGTGATAGTATTAGAAATTGGGGCCCTCAGAAGTTATGAGGTCATGGGACAAGAGCCCTTATAAATTGGATTAGTGCCTGTATAAAAGAGACCCCAGGGAGATCCTCACTCTGACACATCAGAAGGTACCATCTATGAATCAGAAAACAGACACTAAATCTGCTATCCCCTTTATCTTGAACTTACCAGTCACCAGAACTGCGAGAAAAAAAAAAAGTATGTTGTTTATAAGCTACCTAGATTATGGCATTTTAATATAGCGGCCAGTGCTGACCAAGACAACTTTCTACATAAGAAAATAAAGTAATTAGCCAGACATTCTTCTTTAGTTGTAACCAAGTAAAAGTTTAAAGTTATTAGTAGAGCACACAAATAAAGGTTTACATGGAATTGTGCTTTTATCCCAAAGAAAAGTTGTTTGTAACTTGAGCCCTAATGAAAAATGTGTCATTTCATTTCAAGTGAAGTGAGTATTAATTTTAATTAACTTAATTTATTATTTAATTTAATTTTAGGGGTTTTTTCCAGACAAAATTTCAAAATTTTGGATAAAGGTAGGATAATATTGCAGAAAATTTCACAAAGAAGAAAAGAAAATCCATTTTATAGTAAACAAGCAAAACAGATAACAAGCTTTCTTCAAGAACACTGCAAACATGAAACAAGAGGCATCTAAAATCTCAGATTTAAAAACTGGTGCAAACTGAGATTGAATACTATTTATAAAGTCTTGGTCTTAGCAAATTGTGAACCACTGCTCCTAAGGGAAATACAGGGTTAGATTCCTATAAGTCTCTAGTTAACATTTTTATCAACTTATTAATCACCTTGTTTGTAGTGTGTTTCTATTCAAAGACACGTTCTTTAATATACATTATTGATTCATTGACATTTAGCTCACAGCCAACAGCACTGTGACTCATGCCTGCCAATGACGCACATCTCTCTTTCACAACCTTCTTAGACTTAGACTTAAAAGCAAGACAATCAGGGCCCATTTTCAACACAAAGTCATCAACAAGAAGCACAAAATTCTAGAAGCATGGCATACATAGACCACAATATGGACACATGTTTGCAGTATGAGAGTTGAAACCAAATGGTGGAGTGTTGCCTTATTTGAATTCAGCCTGAAGCATATTATTCGAGCCATTCAAATCTTTCAACACCATGCTCACGTCTGTGAGTGACTGCAAAGGTGAAATGAATATTGATTTTAAGGTTGCAAATAAATTTCAGCAAGTAGGAAAATTTGCAAATGCATATTCTGTAAATAATGAATATGATCGTATTTGTTATCAGATCTGTTGAGTCCCAATGTTCTTCAATGTTTTTCTTCCCTTGCCTCTCAGTGAATGGAGCTTTATCTTTCTCTTGGCTATAAAAGGAATGCATTCTCATGTAGAAAAATAAAGCCATACAAAAATATTTTTACTCAATGAAAATTATATCTGTCAATGATTACAGTCAATGCTGACTTCCTGTGTGTGTGTGTGTGTGTGCAATACTGCAAAAAATATCATTCTGTTTTAAGAATTCTAGAAAAGAATAACTGCAGAACTTTCCCCTTAAGTGTTGAGTATAGCTATGCATAATCATTTTAGATAATTGCATGGCACGATCTCATTAATCTAATGATGAACACATAGCTTGTTTCTAATATTTATCTATTCTAAACACTGTGCAGGAAATTCACACATCTCTGTGTATATGTCCAATTACTTTTGCAATAAACTGCTAAAATGCAATTTAGATTTAAATTCCTATTAAACAGCTCTCAAAAAATGTTTTTCCCATTTTAAATCAGGTTCTATCTACTGTCATGTGTTACGGTATCAATTTTCTGTTTAACTTGATGTTGAGAGTTATTACCCAAGTGGGCAAGCAATGTGTTCTGTTCTGTAAAAATGGGAAGAGAAATAATTACATCACATGATTCACAATGAAGTCTCCTTTCCAGGACAGGACCTCACACTCAAGAAAAACTGCTGGAAGTAGATTTAAAAGTTGGCAAGTAAGGGACAAAAGAAATGGAAGAAAATGTCCAACAACAGAAGAGAAGATGGAAAAGATGGAAGTACAGAGCTCAGAATTCTCACACAAAAAGCCTCCATAGTCCTAAACACTAAATAAA
Source organism: Carlito syrichta (assembly GCF_000164805.1). Taxonomy (NCBI): domain Eukaryota; kingdom Metazoa; phylum Chordata; class Mammalia; order Primates; family Tarsiidae; genus Carlito; species Carlito syrichta. Next base: position 174,451 of record NW_007231735.1, on the reverse strand, counting down.
GACTGCAGAAGAAGAAGTTCTGTAAAATAAGAAAAGTTTGTGGGAATTGTACCTCCTTCATGTTTAGGAAGAGTAGTAGCATATAAAAGTGAATAACAGGCAGGCAAGCTGGCAAGCTGCAAAAAACTGTGGTATAAATTCCTAAATTTTAATACTGTTTTAGATTTCATAGTGTTAGTAACCTATCTCTTGTTACTACTTGTATTTAAACGTCATTTATAAACACAATCCCTTTATATTAAGATGAAATATTTAACCATTTATTAATGGCTTATTGAATGGCTTATCTAGTTCTACCTTTGTGCTGATGTCAGTACTTGCAGTTTGAAATAAATCAGTTGTGGTTTTAAAAAAAAGAAATGCATCAGAGCTAAAATCAGTATAAATTATTATATGTAAAAAGGAAACAAAACAACAAAGGCACATCTAGCAATAGGCATACTTAACACTTTGAAAGGTATTCTAAAATAATCAGACCAAAAGTGTAACTCTTATTTCAGAGTGATCTAAATTACAATTTACAAATTCACATATGAGATGGCAAAATATAGGAAAGAAGTTGATATAAAAGAGAAGAGATCACTTCAGACAGAAAGAATAAACTAGAAAGAACATAAGAGAAACACATTAAATAATGATTTCAGAAAATAAATGGAGGAAAAAAATAAAATTAACATCAAAAAAATTTTAAAAAGTAATATAAAGTATCTGAGACTTCACCGTGGAGTGACTGCCCTGCAGTCACTGTCACCGCCCCACCTTGGGACTGACTGTGTGATTAGGCCACAATCTCCAATGAGTAAATATGTTTCTCAGTTCTGGTCACACATTGAACCTGATTCTTGGTCACAAATCTATGGAATTCTTGAAGGGCAGTGGAGATGACTGGCAGCACAGACAGCCTCTATGCAGACAAGTGAACTGTAAACATCCATTACAACTGCACCCAGAAGCCCCCATAAAAGTGGTTAAGATGAACACAGAAGTGTTGAATGGATATTCACGCTGCACTTTACAAGTGTTCTCACCTGGATGGAGTAAACCTGAGCATACTTCCTTTCTGTCGTCTCAGTATTATTGGACTGGAAAATTGCTGCTTCTTAGCAGAAGATTCATTTACCATTATTTCCAACTTCATACTCAGAGCACTGAGAATTTCACATGGAGTATACTGAAGTAGTCTTCAGTTTCTTTGGGTTCCTTCTGTATTCAATTTTTAAGTCTTTTATAACTTTATTGAGTCCTTTTTTTTTTTAACTAAAATTAGATTAACTAAATTAATGTGGTTTAAATGACCTGCCCAACTCCTGTAAAAGTCACAAAAAAGAACATGAGATTTCTTATTACATGCAATCCAACCAGTGTGACCTTCAACATATTTATAGAGAAATTTAAGAAGTATGGAGTTACCATACTAGTAAGTAGATGTGAAGCAATTTATGACAACACTACTACGGAAAAAGAGGAATCTGTGTTATTGATTAGCCTTTGGATGATGGTGTGCCACCATCCAACCAGATTGTTGATGACTGGCCAAGTGTTATAAAAATTGAGTTTCGTGAGGAAACTGATTGTTGTATTGCAGTTCATTGTGGTGTAAGCTTTGGAAGGGCTTCAGCTGTTGTGGCTGCAGCGTTAATTGAAGGTGGAATGAAATATGAAGATGCAATACAAGCCATAAGACAAAAGTACTTTGGAGCTTTTGATAACAAGCAACCATAGTACTTGGAGAAGTAGCCTCGAAAACGCAGCTGCACTTCAAAGACTCCAATGGTCATAGAAACAACTGTTGCATTCAATAAAACTTGAGTGCCTAATGCTACTACCTTTGAAGTGGAACTCAATACAGGACCTAATTTGTCGTACATATTAGCTAACATGTTGACTTGATAAATAAGTCTAATGAAGCTTTCATAGGAGTACTGAAAAATTTTACTAGACCACGAGCTTGACAGAATTAACAACCTCTGTGTTTGGGCTATATTCAACATATTTGAACACTTAGCAAAAGATTCTGTTCAGCATTTAAATGTGCTTATTGTCTATACTAACTGACTTTTCCTGAAATCATGTGGTATTTAGTAATGTCTTATTTAAACTATTCCCATGCCAGAATCTTATCTATATACAAGAAACTTAGTAAGGTGCCAAAATACCTGGCACAATGCTTGTCTATTTGAGTAGACAGAATGCAAGTCCCAGAAACTCTGAACACTCTAGCCCGGAGGTCCCCAATCCCTGGACCTTGGGCCAGTACTGGCCCCTGGCCTGTTAGGAACTGGGCTGGATGGCAAGAGGTGAGCCTTGGGAAAGCGAAGCTCTGTCTTTGGTCAGATCAGTCACAGCATTAGACTCTCACAGAGCGGGAACCTTGTGAACTGTGCATGCAGTTGTGTGCTCTTTATGAGAATCTAATGTCTGATGACTCTCTCCTCCACAAAATTGGTCCCTGATGCCCAAAACGTTGGGGACCCTTGATCTAGACCTCATGTGGTTTATTACGTCGGTCATTTCAAATATTGAAAGCAGGGCCAGGCCAGGCATGGTGACTCAAGCCTGCCATTCCAGCACTTTGGGAGGCCGAGGCAAGAGGACTGACTGAGCCCATGGGTTCGAGACCAGCCTGGGCAAGGTGGTGAGACCTTGTCTCTACAATAAATCAAAAAATTAGCCAGGTGTGGTGATGCGCCTGTAGTTCTGGCTACCTCAAAGGCTGAGGTGGAAGGATTGCCTGAGCCCGAAAAGTCGAATGAGGCTGAGGTAGCTGTGAGCCTGCCCTGCACTCCAGCCTGGGCGATGGAGTGAGAATTTGACTCAAAAAAAAAAAGTAGGACCTATGCTGTCATTTATCTGCTCAACTTATGTTTATATCTCTTAAATTCATAAGTATACATCAGGTTGGCTTAATCACTAAATTTCTTTTTGAATTTTTGTCAAGTCTTGGAGTGGTTATTTAATATCTTTCTATAAATCTCGCTTTAAGCTGTTATAAAAAACCTCCATTTTGAAAATCTTCATTATACAAAGAAAGTCTTTCATGGCTTTAGACAAAAACATCTTATACTTTTTAATGTTTGCACTGAGGTGCAGACCGGAAAAAAAAGAATGAGAGAGGGTTAAATATTTTAAGCAAAATATTGCCTTTGTCTTTTGAGGAACATATAAAATATTCTCCTTAATTTGGTAAATTTTTATCAAGGTAGCGAAATGCTTTGTTATTGAGCTAAAACAATTTTTAGTCACAACATTTCTGAAAGTTTTGTAATTTTTTCCCCCATACTTATCAGAAGTTGTTTACCAACTTCTTTCTGGTTGAAGAATGACATTTTTTCCTTCTCTTTCCAATTTTTCTTGCAAAAAATGAAATGGGTTTCTACTCATAAATTAAACAGACATCTAATATTTTATTTGCATTTTGAGATGTGCAAATTAATATTTTGATACTCGATAATTTGTTTTATTATGTAACTGATAAAATGGTGATGTGCATTCATGTTAGTTCAGCCTTAATTTATACGTGTCTGGGGATGTATGGTTCTTGTTCTATGGGAGAAATAATTTGCCAGTGTCCACTAGTATGTAAAAACTTAGTGCAAGAACTTAAACACCTAAATAAATAATGAACTGCAAAAGTAAAAATAAAAACAGTATTTGAGAGACAGTTTAAAGCACTAATGGGAGAAAAAATGATTCAACATACAGAAAACAGACGTCTGAAGAAGGGAGCTGAAGAAAAGTAAAAAACACTAAAAATCAAAATTTAATCACATTGTCTTAAACTAAGAAAAGAACGATTTAAAACTACATGTTGGAAGAGTACAATACAAATCTGAGAGAACAATACATAACAGTCCCTGCCAAAAATTACAAAACTGAAACATTTGATATAATTTTTTAATTAAAAAAAGAAAAAATGGGGTAAGGAGTAGATATGATTTATACAATATAAAAGAAAATTAGTTGATCATCATCAGACATTTTATCAGCATCAATTTATGCCAGAGGAAATGGAGCTGCATGTTTTAGAATTTCAAGGATAAAAAAGTCACTCCACCAAACCTGCATGAGACCAGGATGTTACATCCAGCAAACTCTATAATGTTAAAAGCACATAAGTCAGTTTATCAACTTGCAAGGACTCCACAAACACTGTTTTCAAGAATCTTTGCAGAAGAATCATTAAGTGGAAGGACTAGGGAGTCCTTGACAAAAGTTTGGTGGTGAACATTAAACATTTCGTTACTTGCAGATCAAAACTAAATGAGAGTTTGAGGGAAAGAGGTTTCATGTAATGATACACACATATATCTCATGAGAGCTAGTTGAATACATCCTTGTCTTCTCCTTGGTTGCTTAAATTGACCATTCTGGGAGTATTTACACCAAAGAGATTGGCAGATTTTACAAGGCATTGCTTTTTGTTTTGCTTTGTAGAAACGCACTCAAGATTTACTGTCTTAGTCTGCTTGGACTTGGCTACCATAAAAAAAAAAAAGTACCACAGGCTGGGTGACAACCCACAGAAATTTATTATCTGACATTTTTGGAGGCTGAAACTTTAAGACCAAGGTGTTAACAAAGTTAACATGAGGGTTTGTCCCCTTGGAATGCAGATCGCTGTTGCCTTCTTGTGTGCTCACAAGGCCTTTCCTCAGTTTGTGTGAGGTGTACCGGGGGATATGGAGGGAGGGAACTCTCTGATGCTTATCATATTGGATCAGGGCTTCATCTCTGTGACTTCACTTAACGGTTATTACTTTCTTAGAAGTCCCACCCATCTGGAAACACAACCACACTGGGGATTAGAGTCTCAACATATGAATTTGAGGGAGCGGACATAAACATTAAATTCATAACATTTACCAATTCGCTTGGCCCTATGAATTCACAGTGTCTAGAAAATTCTCTTGAAATACCACTTCCCACTAAAGGGAAACTATAGTTTCTAGGATAACTGGCTGATTTCAAATTGAGGCATAAATGTACAAGGTAATCTGAAATATCTTGTCATTTCAGATAGGGAACTCTCAAAGACTCTTAAAGTCATGTCAAAAAGACTCCGGAGTCAACTTGAGGCATACCCTGCTGCCAAAGATGGGATCATTTGAGTTTCAAAAACAATAATAATTGAAAGTTTTTGAAATCACCAAAGGTGTTTAAATTCATGAGTTCATCAAGTAGTTCTTAAAAAATTGGCCATCCCTAAGAGATTCATAGAGAATTAATTAATTACCTTTAAAACTAGTAAACATAAGGAACATGTCCTGCTTTTTCATTATGAATTGTAATTCTGGAAAAACAACAAGGTGATGCAAAAAGAGTATCTTTACATATGAATATTTAATATCTAAATTTAATGAATGATCAATTAGGATATCTCTATTTTCATATCTCCAATGCATTGATGGATTTAGGCATTGAGTATTAATAAATTTTAATGTTTAGAATTTGGAATGGGTACAATACCAATACCATTGCCAATGAAATCAAACTTGAATCTGCTCAAACCTCTGGAGTTAGCTTCCATTTTGCCAAAAATACAGAGCCCAGAGGAACCCTGTGCTTTAGTTGTCTTAGGAATATTTAACATACAAAATTCAGAGAATATGGAAAACTAAACCTATTAAACATACTGAAGGTAAGGAACAGTATATATACTTAAAGAACACATTGAATCAAAATTTTTAAATGGCAAGGTTAAACTGGAGTGTTTAGGTATACATGCCTGGATTTCAATACACACATACACACACACACACACAAACGGAAGTGATTACTATAACAGTGAGGACACTGATTGTACACGGGGTGAGTGTTACAACTGAATAGATCACAGAAGGGGGCTCCTGGAGTGGCTGGAAAGGTTTTATTTCTTGGTCTGTTGGTTTCATCACACATTTGATTTGTGTGATTTGCTGTATTTGTTTTATATTGCAAAAAATAATTTTTAAAGGGAGTTAATCTCTTAAAGTATATAACACAATAAAGAAATATGAATACCAAATAGAAACTAATATTCATTGCAATTTCACACTTTAAATGTAAAATGGAATAATTGGATTAACCTAGTTAAATGATTCTTTTAGGACTCTGTGGAAAACAGTTTGGTGATTCCTAAAAGATCTAAAACGGGGAATATACCCAGAGGAACTCAGATCATTCTATGAAAAAGATACTTGCACACGCATATTTATTGCAACTTTATTCACTATAGCAAAAACATGAAACCAACCATGCCACCCATTGAAAAGGACTGGATAAACAAGATGTGGTACGTATACATGATTGAATATCATGCAGCCAAAAATAAGGACAAAATTATGAACTTCACAGCAACTTGCATGGTCTTAGAGTCTATAATAATGAGTGATCTATCACAGAAACAAAGAACTGAGTACCACATGTTCTCACTCATATGCGGACCCAGAACAATTATGACAATACTATAAGAAAGGGATTGGCAATATTGGGAAACTGTCAGGGAAGGGGGGGGGGTGGTATTGGCAGTAGTGGGAAACTGCCAGGGGAGCTGGGTGCACAGTACTTGCATAATGAGCATTTATAAACCTAACTCTGAATTGTACCCCACTTCTTTAAAATAAAACATTTCAAAAAAAGCTGTCACGACAATTAACTGAAGTATAAAAACTTCCACTAAAGTGACTTTTTTTTGTTCACATCTTGCCAAACGGTAATCTAACTAAATTTCATTAATGTTTGTCGCTGAATTCACTGAATTAATTATTGCTTGACATATTTGAGATCAAGATAGAAATCACGTGACTAAATTGCCTTGGTAATAGTATACATACTATGATTTTTTTAAAGTGACTATGACACAGATGTGGCAGAAATTAACATGATAATTTATAAAGAATGATGGCATATTAAAGAAAGCCCCCATTATAACAAAAAGTTATCACAGAATTTTTCCCAAACATCTTAATCTACAGTTCTTCAACCAGGTATATTCAAGTCTGGAGAATAAACCAGGATGAAATGTTTGTAATCCTCACATCTAAGGAGAGTATTTTCAGCTGCATGGTGATTTATTACCTGAGATTATATTCATGGGTCAAGTCAAAGAGGATTGTGTGTTTGCTTCCATTTCATTCCTCCAACCCTTTCGATTCCCATTTCCACCTGCGTTGGTCTCACGCCAGGTAGTCATGAAAGTTGAACTAAAACTGGATTTCTGAGATCGAGGAAGGAAGGGTGGTGTGCAATCACTTAAAAGAATCAGAGCAGCCAGCCACAGTGCAAGCACCAGAGAGGAAAGACAACTGATTCAAAAGCTGTTAGACTCAGGTGGAGCCTAGGGTCACCCTAGGTTAATAGCTGTGAGCCCTCATTTGCAGTCACCTGGAGCTTGAATTGCTGAGCTGAGGAGGGGTCTGAACTGTGAAGCTGAGGACGCCTATTAGCAAGAGGAAACTTAGCTGAGGACAGATTAGTTTATGCAGTCTTGTAAATTCCGCAATGGTCTCATTCTGCAAAACTTTATGAAGCCATTTATATATTTCTGAGTCCTCCAGAATTTAGGATTTCATATTATTGAGGAGATTTGATCATGTTTATCTCACATTTTTCTTCCACATTTCTACTCATGATATCCTGCTATGCTACCCATTCTTGGAAACCATACATTTATTTATTCTTTCCCTGTAGCCTTGACTTTTAAATAGCCTTCTCCCACTTAGTTATTGCTTATTCATGCTGTGTTTACTTAGCTTCGCTTCTTCTAAGTCACTCTCATTATTGCCTTAATCAGGGCCGTTGTGCTTCTGTGAATCACCTTCCTGCTAATGGCATCACTGGTTGTAAAGGGCCAGAACACAGGGATAATTATTATTTTGCATTTATATTATTATTACTTTGCATTTATATAGCTTCTTTCTCAACATGATGTTTTATTCACAGTAAGTCTTTTCTGTTTATTCTCATTAAGCATATTAAGGAAATCAGACCATCCTATAAAGAAATGCAGAAGAGATCGCATGGGTTATTTGACTTTGCACATGAGGAGACAGAGTCCAAGAAAGGTTAATTCACCTACCCAAAGGTACTTGTTTGTAGCAGAGTCAAACAAAAAGAACAATTTCCTGACTTGGCAACTACAAGTTAGTTTTTGAAACAAAGGAAGGTCTACATACATTAAAACATACATAAATTAATTAATTAACAGATCCGGACTCCCACTCTTAAGTAACAGCTGTACAATTGTGGCTACCACTTGCTGAGGAAGACATTCAAGTATAGCATACTTTGAAGACAGCTGCTACCTAAATTTGTCCGCTCTGGGGACCACAGGCTTGAAGGGTGAGTTCTCCCATATATGTATATATCTTGGGATGAGGAGCAGAATGGAAAAATCTGTCCTTAAGGATGGGTATATCTCGGGATGAGGAGCAGAATGGAAAAATCTGTCCTTAAGGATGGTTAGACCGAGTTCCTTCCATGTCCAGGGCATTCTGTCCTAGGCTGCCCTCATGTAGCAAAGCTCTTTACACTATATGTGAATAACAAGAGTTGATGGTACTGACTTAGCAATTGCTAGAGATTTAGCGGTTCTAAAACTGCATCCACCTCTGCAAAATGGCCACAGTGATCCTCACCTCTAGGGAGTGCACTGAGGACTAAACATCACAGCATTTGGAAAGACCATGTCCTTAAGGTACCATGAGCTCATCCAGGATTCCATTTGCCCTTCCCGAACCCCACTCCCTTATTGTCATCTTACACTTACGATTTTTTAACGTCGTATACTCATACTCTAAATACTTGCTACCAGTGACATATTTTATCTTTGTTGGAACCTCTGAAGTCTCATATATTTACAGAACTTCCCTGTCTGTCATGTCAGGTATTGTGAAAATTATAGAATTAATTTATTTTTAATTCAATAAAAATGGTGTAAAGTAAATGTTTGTTTTGGGAAAACAAACATTCCTGGGAGCTTTCTCTTCATGATGACTTGGTCAATATTGTTTGTTTCTGGTTATAATTCTGCCAAGTTTTCAGCCCTCACATTTGTCTAAGTGCCATGTTTCTTCTTTGGGGGCAGTTCTGAATGTCAGTTTCAATAGGAGCAATTCTGGTGGATGAGTAACAGATGTGTGTCTGAAAGCCGATAAGGGGAAAATACTGACTCAACTCCTAAAAACCCCTGAAGATGAAACCAGATCTAAAGCTAAAACAAAGAGCAATTTCCTACTTACCGTTCCACAGAGAACTGATTTGTGAGATATTAGCATCTGGCTAAACTCTTAGTAGCAACTGATTGCAGGAAATCTAAAACCAGAAAAATTCAGGTTGAAGGACTTGGGGAATAGTTTAATAAGTGACATCACGAAACATGATAATATAGTATTGCCTCCCACTCAATGATTTTTAGTGCTTTACAAATTTTTTTCAAAAAATTCTATTTTCAAAAAATGATACTGGATACTGGGTCAAATGGCCACACATTATTTCCTTCTGGAAATAAAGGTGATATTTCTTTTTGGGTCAAGTCATTTTCCTGGATTTTTGTACAATAAGGTCCATTTTTTCTGTAGAGAAAAATGGTGATCATTTTTTCTATGGTACATGGTAAGTATACACGGAGTGATTTTTGAACTGATTATCAATACATAATGTTGGCGATTATAGAGATTCCTTTGTATGTGTTTGACTTATTAGGTATTCAATAGATCATATACTGCACAAAAAAGCCTTTTTTATCCTACAACTTACATCGAAATATAAAAATATGAGTAGCAAAATACACTCTGTAAGGCTTTCATTATCATAAACTGCAAAAAGAACAAGTTTTAGTTTGGTCAAAGCCTTGACTCTATTGAGACGGCTAATTTAGAAGTTTAGACTTGAATATAAGCAAAGAGAATGGTTTGGTGGATGTGAAGCAATAAGGGAAGCAAAGGATCTTGACACATGATGTAGTTACTAGTATAGTATATACATATCCTGAATATGTCTGAATATGTATAGAAAAAAGGAGAGAGAAGACTTGTAGAGATTTGGGTCGACTGACATGGGGCTTGTGGTAACCAAAGGGGGTGATACTTCCAGATGCATCATACAACTGCAGGGTTGAGTCTGAAGCAAAAGAATCTAATAATATTTAAATACTTAAATATTTAAATATTTAATACGGAATGTTATCTCTAGGATTTAGTAGTTTTACAGTGAAAGGGTACCAACTGTTTGTGCCATTTGTCATTCTAGTCAGAGTCATAGCAGAATATTGGTATTTATTTGTTTTGAGAGCCATTTAGAAGGTATTTGAAAGTTAAGTTGGATTGTAGCCCTGTTGACTATTCTAGGTAATCAATTAAATCACTTTAGGGACTGCTTCTATAGGAATGTTTGCCCCTGAATTTCAGTGAGGCAATAGCTTTTCCGTTGCGACCGGAAATACACTTTCCAAAGTCATTGGTGCGTGTGTCCTTTCATTGGCTAGAGAGTGCACCTAGCACAACTGAGGATTCAGGATATGTAACTATGACCTAGGGCAGGGCAAGTATGCAGTGTTTTCCTGATTTTAGAAGAAATCTTTAGTCAGTCACCAGAAGAATTGCTAATATAACAATTTCGCTGTAAACTCAGTATCGAGCAGAATAGAGCTCATCAAAAGAAACAAAAGACAGAGTTGTTACCACAAACATTTTATTATGATAGTTGAGTGTAGTGGAAGTCATATAAAAGAAATAGAAGACGGAGTTGTTAACACAAAAACGTTTAGCATAGTAATTGAGAGCTACATAGTTAAGAATGAAAGACAGCATACTCAACTAAACAAGGTCACCCTGACACTGAAATTATAGTGAAATAATATTGAATGCCTATCCAGGATTCAATAGTATTCTTCAAGATTTTTAAAAATAATTTTTTGATATTTTTGGTTCATCTAGAAACCTTAGGCCTAGATTCCCAGCTTCTGCAATATTCTCATTATTTAATTTAAAATCTGCGAATGTAGATTTTTGATGCTCTGGTGTTGTCCATCCATGAGCTACAAGTTTTCTCATTAGTCTGATCATATGCTGAACAAAATTCACAGCAGATTGTGCTTGGATTTAAAGAGATCCAGTGATAGTCATGGTGTCATCATAGATCCATAGAGTAGATGAATTAAAATGGAATATTAGATATATCTAGGTAAGGGCAGTGAACTAAAAACTTACATTCGCCGGGCTCGGTGGCTCAGTCAGTAATCCCGCGCCTTTGGGAGGCTGAGGTGAGTGGATTGCCTGATCCCGTGGGTTCGAGACCCGCGTGGGCAGCGAGACCTCATCTCTACAATAAATAAAAAAAAAATCAGCCGGGCGTGGTAGCGCATGCCTGTAATTCCGGCTACTTGGAAGGCTGAGGCAGAAGGATCGCTGGAGGCCAGCAGGTCGAAGCGATCTGCACTCCAGTCTGGGTGACAGAGTGAGACTCCAACTCAAAAAAAACAAAAAACTTGCATTTATCTTTTTTTTAAACCACACTAAATAATGGTACTAAATAACAGTAATAGGATACACACACAGACACACACACACACACACACACACACACACACACACACACACACAAAGCAAAGAGATAAACAAGCAAAGCAAAGTGATAAACAATAGCAGTATGTTAAAATAGACTTAATTTATTAAAAGTTTAGACATAAAAAGAAATTATAAGGATAGAAATATTCCCCATACTAAGCTTCCCTATCATTTATATCTTACATTAGTATTTTGTACATTGTTATAGTTAATGAACTAATATTATTTTATTTTCATTAACAAAAGTACATACTTTCCTTAGATTTCTTTATTTATTATCTAATGTTCCTTTTCTGCTCCAGAATCCTATTCTGGATACCACTGTGTTATTTACTACTCATGTCTTGTTAGGCTTTCTAGTTCTTAGTCTCCTTAGAGTCCTCTTAACTGTTAGTTTCTCTTTGTTTTTGATAAATTGTCAGTTTTGAGGAGCACTGCTCAGGTATTTCGCAAAAGCATGCTTCTCAACTGGTGTATGTGTCTCCTCTTCATTTTTAAAATGGATATTTGAAGGTAGAGACATTTTTAGAATATTGTATCAAGGGTATGTATTATCAACATGAATTAAGATAGCTGATTTCAACCTTGAGTACTTGGGTGAGGCAGTGCTTGTCAGGTTTCCATTCCATAAAGTTACTCTTTTTTTCTTGTTTATGCAGTCTTCTTTGTATGAAAGCAATGATATTTTGTAAAATAGGAAACTTTCCCTCCTGCACCCAGAAGGTAGAAGAACAGGAGTTGGGTTTTTGTTTGTTTGCCTTTCTGTATTTACTTTGTTCTCATGTAAAATATAATGCAGTAGGACTTTGACATCAAGAAAAAGTTGGGTTTTGGAGAATACCGGACCAAAAAAAAAACAATTCTTATGAAAGCACTCTTATCCATTCTTGGTTTCTAAAATACAGATGGTTGTACTTACCCTTTGGTCAGGAGTTTAAAATGTTTTTTCCTGGTTGGTCAAACAAGCCTAAGAACCCAAATATATGGTACAACCCTATTGACTTTCAGTAAAGCTCATAATTCAAAAGTCCTATGCTTGTGCAAAGGGTTTAAACCACCTCAATGAGAATATAAGACACAGAAGCAGAAACAGCTTACAATGAAAAATAGAGGAGCTATCATTAATTTATCAGATAAATAAGATGAGTTTTAAAAATATATATATTTAAGAATTGTGGGGTACATGTGAGGATTTATTATGGAAGTAAATTGTGAGCAGGTGAGGTTTGGGCTTCTAGGAAGCCCACTCTCTCCCAGGGTGCCATTGTGTGCCCCTTACCTTTCCTCCTTTACTCTCTCTTTTAGCAGTGTCCAGCGTCTGTTGTTCCCACCTTTGTGTTGTGTGTCCAGTGATCGGGGTCACTTATGAGTGAGAACTTGCAGTCTTCAGTTTTTTGTCCCTGTGATAGTCACTTAGAATGATGGTCTCCAGCTGTATCCAAGTTGCTGCAAAGAACATAATTTTATTCTTCTTTATGGTTATGTAGTATTCCATCATGCATATGCACCGTATTTTCTTTATCCAGTTCACTTTTGATAGGTATGTGGGTTGGTTTCGTGTTTTTGCTTTTGTGAATAGAGTTGCAATGAAAATATGTGTGCAGGTGTCTTTTTTATTAGAGCAATTCATGTTCCTCTGAGTATATTCCCAGTAGTGAAATTGCTGGATCAGATGATAGCTCAGTTTTTAGTTCTTTGAGAGAATGCCATACTGCTATTCTCAAAGTTTGAATTAGTTTCCATTCCCACCAACAGTGTAGAAGTGTTCTCTTTTCTAAGAGGAAATATGTTAAACATAAAACACAGTAAAATAAAAAAAAATAGAGTGTAAAAATAAACTTTTGAAAAACACCCACGTATGCTGCACAGAGGTGCTTCTCTTTATTTTATATTCAATAGAGACTCACTATAGGTACTAACTCATTCTCCTAGATCACTAATTGAGTTACCTCTGTCTGCCAACCAATGTCAATGGCTTGTGGAATGTGAAGGTAAATGATATGGGCATATGGCATCTAAGAGTTCAGAGCATAGTAGGGAGCTGGGGACATATAATTGTAAACATGGGATAGTGAATAAAATAAAAAAGGTGTTTGAGAGTACACTGGGGAGGCATGAAAGAGAAAAGCGTCGGCTGAGCATAGTGGCTCAGCCTGTGATCCCAGCACTTTGGGAGGCCGAGGTGGGAGGATTGCCGAGCCTGGGAGTTCGAGACCAGTCTGGGTAACTTGGTGAGATCTCGTCTTTACAATAAATCACAAAAAGTAGTTGGGCGTGGTGGTGTGTGTCTGCAGTTCCGGCTACTTGGAAGGCTGAGGCAGAAGATCGACTAAACCTAGCAGGTTGAGGCTATGGTGACCGTGTGCATGCCACTGCACTCCAGCCTGGGCGACAAGCGTAAGACTCCAACTCAAAAGAAAGAGAGAGAGAGAGAGAGAGAGAGAGAGAGAGAGAGAGAGAGAGAGAGAGAGAGAGAAGCGTCATCCCAGACATTGGTATTCAGGGGCATTTGGAAAGACTTTACAGGGCAGCAGGGTAGCACTTGAAGGAAGTTCGAAGAATAAACAACAATTTTTTACAGAAATGAAGAAGATAATTTTCAATTGAAAGGACAAAACTTGTACAACAACAGGAAATAATTAGTTCTTTTAGTGAAGGACAGAAACATCATAGACTTCTTGCATCGGATTTGTGCGTCTTTGAGATTTGAATGGTGATAAGGGCAAAAATAGTGAAAAAAATAAAAGATTTGGGGATGTCTGTCATCCACTCTATATCTATAAACTTCCTGAAAAACGCATGCACCACAGAGTGGATAATCTTTAAAGCAAGCCTTAGTTATCTAATGTTTCTGTGTAGCTGTATAATTTGTCCTGACCTCCTTTGAATAATGCAAACCTCTAGTCATTTCACTCTTAGTATCGTCAAGTATTCTTAACGATCGGTTTCTACCTTCTCTTATATTTAGCTTGCGTCATGTCTGTTTTCTTCTCAGCTTTCAGCGGTTTTACACAATTTTCATTTTGGATATACAGTCAGCTCTCTGTATCTGTGGTTCTGCATTCACAGATCCAGCCAACCGTACATCAAATATATTTGGAAAAATAAAATAAGATAAAAATAGCAACACAAATAATGTGAACAAAATACAGTAGAACAACTATACACATAGCATTTACATTGTGTGTGGTGTTATAAGTACATCTAGAGATGACTTACTACATCACTTCATATAGGGGCTTAAGCATCCATGGATTTAGTATCCATGTTCTGGAGTCAATTCCTGGTGGAAACCAAGGGCTTCTTGTATTTTCTTGGAACTACTGGAATCAGGGTACCTTGATGCTGCTTTTAGCCATTGCACATTTAAGCTAAGTGACTTGTCAGTTTTAAGCATTTATTTTTTGGCATTAAACCTGACAAAGGCAATTGGCACTGATCTACACAAGAACCATGCATAAATATTTAAAATCGCTACTGTGTTTTCGTTGGGTGGACACCAACAGCACACTGGGCTGTACTAACTAAGTGTGAAATTACATTTCCAATTTTACCTACAGGACAGATGTTGATTTAGATAAGTGTTCTTGTTTTTCTATGCATTGCTATTTTCAAATTTCAAAAGCATATTATAAATAAGTTGTGAGCTTTCCAAAATAAAACAGAGATCAAAAGTCATCAACTAATATTACATATAGTTTCAGTGTCAAAGTTGATATCTAAATAACTTTATTCAGTAGCAATATCTTTTATATGATGAATCAAAATAACTGTCTAACATTTTTAACACTCCACAGAATAAAGTATACATTATTTGCCTTTCTAAAAGCCGAGTTTCACTAACTAATCAAGAAAGTTTTAATTGAAAAGTACTTATAAGAAAAATATGTAGTTTGACAACATGCTTTATAATTCTGCACAAAAATAAGGAAGTTTTTTAATAGCAATATTAAATATTTCAGAAGATAAAGGTTTCTCATTATTCATATAGTAATTCTCAAGGAAGTCATTCCTTTCATTACTGTTTTGAGGAGACTATTCTTGTTGTGGAATCTGAAGTCATGGGTGAAATCAGTGCAGCTGATACTCTCTAGTCAAAAGCAGCTATCCGGCAGGCCCCCTTACCCCTAGACTGTATCTATGATAAAACATTTAGTGGAAAAAAATAAAACTACTCAGTGGGCACATTACATCCATGCAAAACATTACATTCAAGTGTATTAAACAATCAATCATTTATTTTATCAAGTGAGTTAATTTGATTCATATATGTAGTCATATTCAAAATATAGAAATGTCTGTCCTTGGTGATTGCATGCATCTGGTTGTTGCAATGTTGGATCACTTTATTACCTCCCAGACTGTATCTTAACTTTATGTCAAGCAATTACCATCTGATAAGGTTTAAATTTTGCACATCTTGAGAATTTATGAATGACAAAATTATCTACAAAGGCCACATAAAGGGACGCATTTAAAGATTATCAAAGGGAGTTAAGAGTAACTGACTGATAGTATAATTATTTTATCAGAATTTTTGAATGCTGGATTTTTATATTATGACCTTTACATCACTTTTTGCAACTAGAAACTTTATTAGAATAATTTATTCTAGTCAGAACAATATAGTGGATAAGAGTATAGTCGCTGGAATTACCTGCTTGGCTTGGGATTCTGGCATCTGCCATGGTCTAGTTGTGTGACTTTGAGCAAAGTACTCAACTTTTCTGTACTTCAGTTTCTTCATTTTCAAAATAATAAATATCATTATATTAATATTTACTGTATAGTGTTATTCTGAAAATTGAGTGAAAGCACCTAGAACAATTCTTGGCACAGAATAAAGACTAAAATGTGTGTCTTCCTTAAAATAAATAAAATCTGCAGTGAAAAAATTCACATAATACTGAAAAAGTAAATAGGAAAGCAATGAAATACACATCCAAAAATATTGCATCACCAAGAAATAATATGTGTTAAGATTTTATGAATATCATTTTATAATTCTCTCCTTGAATATGTGTAGCTAATTTTATGACATTATTTTACATACTTTTTAAAATTTAAAATACATTAGATTGATTTAATTTAAATTTAACAAACGAAAAGAAACCTAAAGTGAAATTGAAGGAAATATAAATGTTTCCTCACCATAAATTCATATTTTATAAAGAATCTCTCTGCATTTAAGAAAGAGATTATAAAAATCATTAAGATGTTTGAATCTTTATTTTTCTAAATCCCATGTTTTAAACTTCCTGCTATGAAAAGTGAAGTGGTTAACATTATTATACACTCTTGTACCTCTTATTCATCAATACTTCATTATTTCATATCAAAATTTAACCAGAATTTATCTTGAGGTAGATTAACTTATAAACCTATGAATGATGAGTTCTGTTACCTTACATTTTGCAACTTTATTTCTCTTTTGTTTCAGTGGACATCTCTGATCACTTTTCCTGATAGATATAGTAGTGATATGGCCAAGAAACATATGAAAAATTCTCAACATCATTAATCATCAGGGAAATGCAAATTGAAACCACAATGAGCTACCACTTTACACCAGTCAGAATAGCCATTACTAAAAAAATCAAAAGACAGAAGACATTGGTGTGGATGTGGAGAAAAGGGAATGCTTATATACTGTTGGTGGGAATGTAAATTAGGACAACTTCTATGGAAAACAGTATGTAGATAACTCAAAGAATGAAAAGTTGATCTACCATTTGACCCCAATACTTGGTTATACCCAAAGAACAAAAGATCATTATACAAAGAACACATCTGCACTCATATATTTATTGCAACACAATTCACAGTTGCAAAGATGTGGAATCAACTTCCATCAACTGATCAGTGAGTAAAGAAAATGTGATACATATGTACCATGGAATATTATTCAGCCATAGAAAATAATGAAATAATCCCTTTTGCAGCAACTTTTATGGAATTGGAAAACATCCCAAGTGGAGTAACACAGGAACAGAAAACCAAATACCATATGTTCTCGCTTATAAGTAAGAGCTAAGCTATGGGTCTGTAAAGACATATAGAATTGTATAATGCATATTGGCAATCAGGGGCAGGGGTGATGGATAAAAAACTACTTATTGGGTACAATGTGCCCTAGTGGGGGTGATGGGTACACTTATTAAAGACCAGACTTCTTCACCACTATAAAATGCATCCATTTAACCCCAAATCACATGTACCCATCATGTAAAGCTATTGAAATACAAATTTAAAAAAATGAAGTATACTGATTCTCTTCATTTTGAGTTATCCCCCAGTCTGTCTGTTCTAGCAATCATTACAATTGTCTAATTTCTTTTGCCTCTGAAATCACTGACATTCCTCTAAACTATTTTCCACATCATTCATTTGATTTTTGGAAATGTCTGCTGCTTTCTTCATTATTTTTAACTTACTTTTGGGATAATAAATAATGCTGGGTTTTTCTCTCAACACAGTTCCTTAGTTTAAAATTTATCTTGTATTTTCTATTTTATTTTCTTATATTGATTTTTGCTAAATTTATATTTTGGGAAAACTAACAAGAATCAATTTAAAAAATTGTATTTCTCTTGCTTGAGTTATCTTTTCTTCTAGATTGGTTCTTCATTTTTCTTTTGCCTGCTATTTTATTTCCAATTTCTTAGTTCTTTTCACTGTGCCTTGAATGTTATTGCCGTGCCATTCATTTTATCTTGCCTGTACTTAATCTAGCTGTTCTGATTCTAGACTACCTATTTACTCTAATAAAATAATAGGCAAATTCTTCTTAACACAGTAGTTCCCATCTGAATTGTGATCAGTCTATCATCCTCCTTTTGGGCTACAGAAGCATGGGCTAAGTGTTGCTTTCAAGACATTGTTCTGGAGTGTGACGGGGGAACAAGTGCTAGATTGATGCTGAAGATCTGGCATCTGCTCTCTCTTCTGACAGCCTGTTAGATGTCACTCCACCTAATGGTGTCTGAGTAAGTCCTTCTGGGAACAGGGCCCTGAAAGCTGGCAAGTCCTGATTATTGTTCCTTTTAGTACTAAGATTCTTCCCTAATAGGTAGAAACTTCTAATTTTTAGAGGATTGCCTTATTTAATTTTTATTTAGAGTTTCTTATTTTCTTCTTTGGTTTATCTCGGCAAATTGAAGAGTATTTATGCAAACTCTCAGAATTTCATCAACTAACATTGTTTCTGAAAGTAGGAGTGTTGAAATATGACAGGCTCAGTATTATTTCTTCCTATGGTCATAGTTGTCAACTTTTATCATAAGGTTTCTTCCCTTTCCTGATTTAAGTGCTATTCACATATATACGTTAAAGTTCTATCATGTTCCGGTGAAGGGGCATTCTGTAAATCTGAATTTACTTTCCATCTTTAGAACCATTTGAACTGTCTTTAATTATTTCCAAATTTATTTTTCTTAATTTGTCACTGCTATAATGTAGCCTGGAATCTTACCTATTGGAAATAAACACGTTATCTAGACTTTATCATAAATCCGGAATCTAAGGATTTACAACGATACAAAGATGCTGCTTTCAGTTCAAACATACAAACAACCTTGAGTTTGGAGCACTTGTGAATTATTAGTGACACTTCTGTGATATCATTGCAATAATTGGTTACACGCCACCTGATCATGGAGGTCCTGGGCTGCTGAGGTGTCCTTGACAGATCTTTTACAGAAAGGCAGATTTTATTATCATCCCATGCTTCACAATATACTAAGTGTTACTTCAACTCCAGTGAGCTTAAACACAAACAATGATAACTTTAAAAAAACAATTATGGACTTCAATTAAATGCTTTTAATCCTTAGACTTCCAAAAGGTAGCAGAGTGGTACAACATAGAAACCAAAGTGTTCTTGTGTTGCTTTCGTCAGATAGACTTAACTTTGTATCCTGGATCTATTAGCTGTACATTTCTTTGTACATCATCTGGTATCTGATATCCATTTTAATGTGTCCTAGACAACATAAAGATAGCTATTTTTAATTTACAAAGATTAATTAAATAGTACCTAAAACATTGCAGGTACCCAATAAATATTATCTTTATTTATGTGTGCACGTTAGTTAAGTTCCTTCTGCAGTCTAAGCTCAGATGTTTCAGCTGTACAAGCAGGAGAGATGTAGTTTTTTTTGCTGTTTTTTTGTGTGCACGTTAGTTAAGTTCCTTCTGCAGTTTAAGCCTCAAATGTTTCAGCTGTACAAGCAGGAGAGACGTAGTTTTTTTGCTGTTTTTTTTTTTTCTGAGTTGGAGTCTCACTCTGTCATCCTACTGAAGTGCTGTGACATGCTCATGGCCACCACAGCCTAAACTTAATGGGCTCAGGCGATCCTTCCGTCCCAGCCTTCTCAATGGCTGGAACTACAGGTATGAGCTACCATGCCCAGCTGATTTTTTGATTTATAGAGACGAGGTCTCACCAAATTGCTCAGGTGCCCTCGAACTCCTATACAAGGGCAATCCTCTGGCCTTGACCTCCCAAATTGCCGTGATTACAGGCTTGAGTTACTGCGCCCAGAGAGATGTAATTCTTAACTCATGTGGTTTTTAAGGGCATTCAATAAACTGCTTCGTGTCAAGGTCTTAAAATAATGTGTGACATTAGGACACGTTTAATAAATGTTACTGTCCCTTACTAAAGGCATTCTGATATTAATAAGACTTGGTTCAATGGTTGTCTCTTAAGATTTCCCTGATCATCTCCATTTCTATAGGTAGAATTAATAGTTTCTTCCTGCAAAGCCTCATTTAACATAGCATATATTGCTATAATATCATATTTCATGTTTTATCACATTTTCAATATTACCTGAGGTCTCCTGCTATTAGACTGCATATCCCAAAAGGAAAATATCACATTTATTCATCTGTAGAGCTTCAACATTTGATATATCCTATTATGCAGTAGGCGCTTAATAGGCGCTTGGTTTAAATACTGTTTGGCTGCCTACTAACCATGTGACTACAACCTAAATACTTAATTTCCCGTGTCTTGGTCTCCCCTCTGGTAAAATAAGAATAATCATATACCTGCATCACAGGTTATAAAAGTTAAATTGATACATACACATATAGTGGATTAGAATAGGGATTGGTCTATAATGACAGTTCAATAAATACTAGTTTTTAAAACAATACACTTTCGTAAAATTGAATCAATAAATGAAAGGAAAACAGCAAGCAATAGGCATGTTTTTGCACACAAATACCGGAAGTTGCAAGTTCTAACTGTTGTGAGACTATCAGAGACACGCCATTTGCCTATGACAGAACAAGTAGAGATCCCATATTTAAAAGGCTCTATTTTCCCACACCATTGCCCTGGAGAAAAGGCAATGTAGATTGGCAGTAGAGGATCACTGCCGGGGGAGAGAGGGCGTACACATAACATCAATAAGGGCACCTAATCCCAAACCAGGTGAAGTGAGGACCAATGGGAGGCCCAAACTTCACCTGTACGATGACCATTTATGTATCTAACCCTGAATTGTACCCCATATCTTTACAATTAAAAAACTATCAAGCCAGGTTCGGTGGCTCAGCCTGTAATCCCGCGCCTTTGGGAGGCTGAGATGAGTGGATGGCTTGAGCCCGCGGGTTCGAGACCCGCCCGGGGAACTTAGCGAGACCTCCTCTCTACAATAAATCAAAAATTAGCCGGCTGTGGTAGCGCGTGCCTGTAGTTCCAGCTACTGGGAAGGCTGAGGCGGAAGGATCGCTGGAGCCCAGCAGGTCGAGGCTGCGGTGGCTGGAGTGGCCACTGCACTCCAGTCTGGGTGACAGAGTGAGACCCCAACTCAAAAAAAAAAAAAAAAGAATGATAAATTAGGTAAATGTCCTGGTTTAATTTTTCTAAACACTCTGAGTACCCTACTCTAAACCATAGGGCTTCAGTCTGAAGCTTCATTTAGCAGTAGGTTCTCTTGATATCAAAACTTAAACATTTTCCTAGAGTCATTCGTTTTTTTCCATTGTATTCTTTACTGATTTCACAGATTGGACCTTACCCAATGAAGAGACCTTACCCACTGGCTGTCTCAGTTTGCTGAGCTTTAATTTCATGGTCCACTAGGAAGAAGATTCTTTGATGTTATTCCTAGTAGCCATTGGAACGGGGTGAAGCAGGGTGAACAGCAATAGAAGAGATTTATGTTGACTTGTAATTTCTAATAGCTGGCCATTTGTGGCAAACAATAATAGACAATTCCTTAGTGGAAAAATTTTAATCAAAAAAGCAAACGCTATTATCTTCTGTTTTTTTTTTTTTTTTTTACTTCTTGGACATATACAAGTTATATCATTTCTCTTAGTATCAGTGGATCAGAATTGAAACGATTACAATTTGTAAACCATTTATATTGCAAATTTTCTTTCCTTTCTTCCTTCTTTATTTTTCTCATTTGCATGCATCTATAACATGCATTTTTTTTATGAAATAAACCTAAAAAGGGGAATCATTTTGAGCGGCGGGATGATACCATTTGTCTTGGTATCTCCAGCATCTAACACCGCATCTGACCTAAAATATACACGCTCAGTATATGCTTTATTAATTTAATGAATGCAAGTTTTCTATATGAGAGTGCATTCCTATTCACTTATTATTTATTGAACATTTGCCACGTTCCAAACCAAGTGGTAAGCAATTTCTCTCATATACATGTTCAGTCCTCATTGTAATTATCTCATGAATTGATTTTGTTAGTTTCCTTCACTAAATATATAAAA
Source organism: Carlito syrichta (assembly GCF_000164805.1). NCBI lineage: Eukaryota > Metazoa > Chordata > Mammalia > Primates > Tarsiidae > Carlito > Carlito syrichta. The sequence goes on along the minus strand of NW_007231735.1, from coordinate 152,156 downwards.
ATAGATCATTTGGTTTAAAATAATATCCCCCAGCACACAAAGTCATAAATGAAAACAGTGGCAGAACCCATGACTTTAAATTTTCTTTCTGTAATACAACCTTATCTACATACAGAAATGGCAGGCCCGGTGTATGCTTTTATACTTGCATGACTTAATACAAGTGAATGCACAAAAACTATGAAATATGCAATATGTCAAAGTGGTGGGAATTCGCACCGTGTGTGTGTATGTTTGTGTGTAGGTATGGGCATGCATGTACATTTACATTTAAGGGAGTGGTTTTAATAAGTAATTAACTTTGATTGAACCAGAGAGGATCCCGTTGGCAAATAATGATGATGGATATACAGAGCAAAGATCTTGAATTCTAGGCTGGATGGATGATATTTTACAAGAAAGGGTAGATCCAGAATGGATTCTTTAGCAGTGCATAATTTATCAGAGGAATGCTCTGACCTCCATGCACAGTAAAGGCTTCTAGGTGAAACTTTTTCATTCAGCTACTGCATGACTTTGGTTTGCTTTTGGTTCATTGCAATTGTGCTGCTTCTAGTTCATCGCACGGTGCTGACTTATCATAGAGGTCTTCTTTTGCATATCATTATTTTAAGTATTTAGTAAACTTTTACATATGTTTGCCCTGATATCTGCTTGAACTTGCATTTTCAGAGAGTAGTCATAAGCAATCAGCAGTCCCTAAATGACTGTCTTGGGAACTTATGACTATGCTCACAGTTTAGTGAGCTGGAAGAATTTCCTGGGGGACTAGAAGCGTATTGTAAGACCAGCTTTCAGGATTCTTGTGGCTTGTTATGCATTCCTGAGTAAAATACATTGCATAAAGTGCTCACATAATACAACCTTGCTTCATGCCTTTGGGGAGGTTGTAACCTACTATAATTACTGTTAGCAGACCATACATTATGGCTCCACTCTAATAAACAGAAAGACAATTACAGAAATACAGGATTTAAAATGATGGCTCACGTGTTTTTGCACCAAAGCTAATAGTCATCAGAGGAGAGATTTTTGAAGCCACAGATAATTTGCTGACCTAAGAAACCCTACCAAACAAAATCTCTATACATTTTCTTTTCTGTTGCTATTGTTCACCCAAAATTCAGTTGAAGACTTGCATAGTGCTCTAGCTCTCCATGCTTCGGGGCTTTCTGGTAGCATTACTTACCATTCTGACCTCACACTGTAGGCTCCCAGCAACACTGTATGTAGGGTTCCCTAAGTTCCGTTCTGTTTCATGCTTTGAGTACTGATGACCACGCTGTTCTTTCTGCTGGAAATATTCTTTCTTATTCTTATTTTCTCAGATTAAACTCAGTTTGTGATCTTCTTTAAGGAGACTTTGATGATCATGACATTTGGGTATGTCCTTTCCTAACTCAGTAGTTAGTTCTTGCTGTTAGTATTGAAATTTTCAGATGACGTAACTGCTATTTATGTGGTTTTTCTCCTATACCAGGTATTAGTCTAAATCTCACTCTTATTTCTAGTGCTCAGTAACTCAAACAGTCCTATTTTTAGGCATGGTCTAAGAGTACATGTATTGCTTTATTGAGTGATTTATTTTAGGCAACCCCAGCGCAAATGGAATGCCAGCATAAATATTCAAGGAAACATTTCTGGGATACCTAATAAAGAAATGAAACTTTTTGGTTCATCTTAGTCAATCAGTCCCAATGATCCACTAGGGAGACAGAATAGCAGACTCCATAAACAGCAGTATATCATCTGAAAATTTCAATACTAGCAGCAAGAATCAACTACTGAATTAGGAAAGGATGCACCCAATCTTTATGATCATCAGCGTCTCCCAAAGAAGATGACAAACAGTTTAATCTGAGAAAATAAGAATCAGAAAGAATATTCCTAGCAGAAAGGACAGGATGGTCATCAGTATTCAAAACTTTACTGTTTGTACATTTCTAGAGAGGAATGGTGAAGACAGAATTGGCACAGGTGAGTTTCAAATACCAAAGAGTTGGTCAAGACACCAATATTTACTTTGAGAAATAAGATCTTAGCATTAAGGACACTGGGACATAATTTTTGCATGACAACTGTAAAATTCAAACTGTTGAAAAAAATTCAAGGTAAAGAATCTGACAGTAGTTAGCCGGGATACATGGATACCAAGGCAGCATATCAGTGCATGGTGGGTTTGATGAATTTTTGAGGACAAACACTTTTCAGGAATTTGTAAAGGACCAGTGTCCTGAGCCTGAAGGTTGTATCAGGTTACAAACTATGGTGATTTTTGGGGTCTGAAACTGATGAGATCAGGACAGGTAAAATATACCAGGTGAGGAAGAAAGATTAGCTGATTCAGACCCAAGTGCAAGTAAGGAACTATTGGGAGAAATTAAGGGCAATCGGAATCCTTAATACCGACTTAAATGGCTAGTGTGGTATGGCTGTAATGGGTTAGAAGAAGGAGATCCCGATTGCATAAGAAAATTATCAGATGGGAATTTTCTTGACACCTGTCCAATATCATTGCTGAAGATATAGAGGTGAGCAGGACTCTGGATAATGCAGGCAATGAATAAGGGGAAAGCCCACAAAGGATACAACTGGCGAGGTTAATTCAGGATGTGCTAGAGAAAGCGGCCATGGAGTGGAACTTGCTTCTACTGCTGTGTTTAAAGGACAAGGATAGATAATTTGTTTTTTTCCCTCTTGAATTTCTTAAAGGAATAATGAAAATCAACTAGATTCAGAGCCAGGTTATAAGTGAAGGTTCCAGCAAAACAAGTCTATGATATGACATGCAAATTATTAGAGAAGACACTGTGGCATAGATCATCTTTAATGATAAATGTGGGACAAGCCAGTTAGCATGAAACTAACAATAATTGGACATATAATTACTGTGTTATTTACTGTCTGTGGAAAAGCAGGAGTTCTTCACCTTTTATGCCTCTCCACTCTTTTTGCTCTTGTTTCAATTTCGTCCTCACTTGCTTAGATCATTACCTAACATCATTTCTTCAGTGTATCTTCCCACTCTAATTTGTGCTCCGACTTTTTGTTGCATCTTTTGGGAAACTAATTTTATTCTACTGTTTAAAACTTGATGATAAAACTTGATATTAGGATGAATTCTAATGCTTTAAACATAATTTGTTAATATGATGTATTGTTATATTAAGAAAATACTGCTGCTTTTCACCTCCCAGCATTTTCCTACTTCCTGGGATTACTGGTTGTGCTGTAAGTTATCTCCCTTATGGAAAAGGGAAGAGTCACAAAGCAGAGAGAATCTTGGCACATTACCAATTTGATAAAATCTAAATTGATTACTGAGAGTTTATATTTTGATAAGTTTTTAGAAATTCTCTCGGCATATTCAAAATTCACAGAAAAACAAGATTACAAATATAAAGTGCTAAAAAAAGGGAGTTTTATTAGGGTTTATGAAAGATTGTTTAAAAAGATCTTCCTTCTCATAGGAAGCACTGAAGCCCAGATTTGTTAATTGAGTCTCCAGAACTGAACAGCTACTCAGAAGTAAAAGCGGATAAGGTGGCTGGCTTCTATCTCCAAGTTCTTAAACCACAGAGATATCCAGGGTCTCTTTAGATGGGTCTTGTATGTTTGAACTCATAGTGTGAAAAGAAATTCCATTCTGCTAAATGAAAGAGTTTGTTTCTTTTGTGTGATGTTACAATACCTTTACTGCTCTAAGAATCAGATCAGTTATAGAAAATATATCATTCCCAATAGCAGAACTAAAAAAGATAAACTACAGCGAAGAGTTATTTTTTTCTAGGTTACCTGAACAGAAGTGCACAATTTAAGTAGACTTGATGTTTTGGGCTAAAACCGGATTTTTATAACATTCTTGGATTTCCTGTGCCTCATTCAGCCTTAAAGTATGCAGTGTCTACACTGAAGCTCATTTCTGTTCCTCTCTTTAAAGCCTTTTGGAAATTGTGGGCATTTTAAATGAAGTAATTTTAGGAAGAATACCATTGTTTATAAAAATAGGCTCAAAGATCATTAGAAATTTTGTTGTGCCACTAATTCACTTACATGGAAAAATCTGGAAAAAACAGTGCCCAAATTATCACACACTGTATTGTAATGAGAAAAAATTACGAATTGTTAAAATTATTTTAATTTTTATTTTACTGTTGGCTCAATAACAACCTATCTTATTATCATTATTTCAACACATATGTCTCCTTAAATGTCTTTTATAACTTTTATTCTTGTCTTCAAAAGTTGGGTAAAAGTGACTCCAAGTAGCTGGACAGATTATCTTATTTGTTAGGCTTTATTAATCTTTAAAATACTTTGTATCTTATTTTGGACCTTAGCTCAAGAAAAACATGACATTGATAGTATACAACTTGGATATCTACAGGCTTCACATATAATCATATATAGTGTTGTATTAGACAAATAAATTAAATAAAAATACAGATTTTATATATTTGCTGATGTGGAACACAAAATAACCACTCATACTGTTTTTATACCTGTACCTTTGGTTATAAAACAATGAGTGATAAGAATGAATTTTAAATAAAAATTTGTTCTTTACTGTTTGGTGAATGGGGGATTAGTTTAGAACCTATGCTCTGCTTAATAAACCTCCCAGGAGGTAAGTACAGTGCTCATTGCCTTCAGTGCTGTGTCATCCTAATGATTATCTCAAATCCCTCAAACTTGGTCTCCTAGCCCTAAAAGTATCCTTCACTTCCATTAGTGAATTAGAGAAATATTTTTTGTATTATTAACTATGGAAGTATTATTTGTATTACCCCCAAATATGAATAATTTGGGAGTATTTCCAAGTAAATATTTTCCACATGGCTTATTTAACTAAAATATTATTTCTCCTTCATAGATCACTTTACATTTTTGACTTACTAAAGCATTCATAAAATAAGTTATCAGGAAATTACTTTATGTTGCTATTTTCATATAGGTAATCGCCTAAATTGCCATGGGCATTGTCTTATCACATACAGGTACTGACCTCTCCCGTTGAAGTGCGTGCTTAAAAATTCAGTATGACCTAGTCAGATATAAATATTTCAGTTATTTCTTCAATACTTCCTAGTTTAGCTGTCTATTGTTGTGCCTAAAATAATTTCTTATTGTTTCTGTTTATTATTTTACCAGGGAGACCTAAAATAAAAATAATAATGGAGAGTTCCATGAGAATGGAAAAAATGCTAATGTTTATAGAAATGAGGAAAGAAAAAAATAGTCTGCGTTATTCATCCTAGAGTCAATTATAGAGCAAAACAACAAATGTGATAACACACTGTATCAGATTATTTTGAAGGCTTTAACAATTTAAATATTATTAGGTATTTCCCCGTGTCTATAAGCATGCCCATGGTTCATAAATTTTACAGATTCACTCCTGCTGTTTCTGGAAATAACCATCTACTTCAAAATGTACTATAATCCTCTATCAAATTGCTTGAATTTAAGAAAAAAAAAACCAAGAGAATAATACAAACAGCTGCATTATAAAATTGATTTTTCTCCTTGAATGAGAATGAGCATGAGCATGGTCTACTGAAGTTATGTCAACCAGACATGGGTTTAAAAAATTATGGAATACAGAAAAGGTGAATTTATTGTGATCTCTTCTTACCTAAATCAATGATCCTGCTACTGAACTTCACGTACTCTCTGTTTCACGCTGGTCCTTAGGCCACCCACTCCAGGAAGCAACTGCAAACACTCTATTTAGCTTGCCCCACAGGCTAACCAAAGATTTTAAAATATTTTATTGTTAGCAATATAATGATTACTAATATATTAAGTAATAGCAATAAGCATAATTTATTGAACAATCACAAAGTAGTAGGCATTGTAGCAGTCATGGTATTATGTATCATCTAATCATCACAAAAATTCTATGAGCTGTTGGACATTATTCTCATTTCTCAAACAAGAAAACTTAGGTTCAGAAAGGCAAAGCAACAAACTGGCCAAAGAAAATAAGAGAGTGAGTTCCAGACCTGAGATTTGAATTCAGGACTGTGTACCCCAAAGTTCATTTTCTCTCAGTTAGTGATAACCAAATTGTTTAAAGGCTATGCAAATTTCTGTGTAAAACAATGAAATGGCAGTTCCTTTTTTTAAAAAAAAATCTAAGCAGAAGTTACATTTTTATTTCAAAGCAGCTACAGAAAAGAGGTTGGAAAATTTGCAAAATAGTTTCTCATGAAAATTGAAACTACCAAAAGACTTCTAGTTCGAAGTAGTCTTATGATACTCAAAAGTGAGAATAAGCAGAAAAAAATAATAGATTAAAAAAAACTAAGGAGAAGTGTCTTCAGGGTGGCAATTTTCAACCAAACATATGTGGTTTAGATGCCTATGAGAAATACTGTGAACTCTACAATTGCAAATTGTTGGCTTCTCTCTCATCCAAGATGACAAACAGCTCACTGTATTCAATCCCTGAACTTTTCTGTTCTTCTGGGTAGAGTGGTTGAACGGGTACATTAAATTAGGAACTGTGAGTTACTGCCCAGGTTCCCATGTGAAGTAATCTCCTCCTAGGCACAGATAAATAAACGAGGGCTGCTTAATTTAAAATATGTGTCAAGGTATTTAGACATAGCTTAAAATTACCACAATAGTTAATGATACTATGAATACCTAATTATAATAACAAATATGATTTAGTACTACTGTGTGTCAGGCATTGTACAACACATCTATGACCATTAGGAATTAATTTGTCACATTATTTGTTGAACATATGAATTAAGTCAATTAAAGAAGCATCATATAATGAATGGCAAGAATTTTATCAGCGGTGTTCAATGGGCTATTCTCTCCTCTCAGTGGTGCTGTGGGGATGTGTGAGTGACTTTGTGGTTGTCACACTTGTTGTAAGGTGTTGTAAGGACAGAAAGAGGTTGCTACATTTCCTCCCCATCTCAAGAGTTACAACTGACACCCTTATAACAAAGGCAAGTTAACAAGAGAAAAGCACAGCATACTTATTTGATCATAGTTTTACGTGACTCAAGAGCCTTCAGAATGAATACCCAGAGACCTACTGTGAAAGATCTATAAAAGAAAATAAAATCTCAGGACCCTCTAAATCTATTACACCAAGGGTAAGTTAAGTCAGGGGTCCCCAACCCCCTGTGGACCCATATCGGGCCATGACCTGTTAGAAACCCAGCTGTTCAGCAGGAGGTGAGCGGTGGGCTAGTGGAGCTCGCCCTTCTGTCAGATCAGCAGTGGCATTAGATTTTCATAGGTGTGCAAACCCTATTGTGAGCTGTGTGAGGGATCTAGGTTGCACCTCCTTACGAGACTCTACTGCCTGCTGATTCCCCCCACCATCTGTGGAAAAATTGTCCATGGAACCAGTCCCTGATGCCAAAAAGTTTGGGGACCACTGAGTTAAGTACAGAAGACTGAGTCATGTGGTGCTACTGAGTAAATGGGCTCCCGGTCCAATGAGCACAGAAGCCAATAACAATGGAACTGGCTCTTGAGGGGGAAAAAGGGGGTGGGGTGGAGGCTTATTACAGAACTGGCTAGCGATAAGACCGGAGTCTGAATCAAATCTGTACCCCTGATTTGGGGCCTGGGGGAAAGTTTTCAGGAATCAGAGAATAAGATAAAGGATTTAGGAATATGGAAATATGGATTTGGCAGGATCTGATCAAAAGGACTCAAATGTGATCATTTATGGTAAGGTATGTTGAGGAAGTTAGCCCTGATCTTCTAGTCAATGGATTCCTCGCTTCTTAAATAGGTCTGGTATAAGAGATTCATCTTGTCCCAGTCTTCTTGGTTCTGAGGGGAGGAATGATTGTTTTGGGGTGTTGTTAGAGGGTGGTAACTCAACTCTAATCTTTTTTTTTTGGTATTTTTCCTTACAAAATTCCTAACATTCAATACAATTTACTTTCAAACCTGGCTCTGGCATAACATCACATAACAGATAAAGAAGGCATCAAAGCATTTTAATGCCCTGTAAAGTCGTCTTTTGGGGACTCCAGGCACCTTTTAAGAAACCTACCTGCTCTCTCTGAAGTCTGCCACCACCCATAAAGCTTCACCTACATGTCAAGGAACTTGGCTCCCTTATTGTTCCTCAAGCTGCGCGTCTCCCTAACTGCTTTCAAGATTCCTTAGGTAACTATAACTGACAAATTGTCAGTCAGATAATCTCTGAATACACCTACAACCTGTGGGCCTCTGCTTGGAAATGTCCCATCTTCCTGGCCTGATCCAGCGTAAATCTCTCACGTATTGATGTATGGTTTCTTGTAACTTCTATCCTCTTAAACTGTATTTCACCAAGCTAAAATTTAACCACAGTGAACACAAATTCAAAGGACTTCCTGGGACAGATGCCATGGGCCTATGTCACTCACATTTGGCCCAGAATAAACCATCTGAAATACTTTACAGAATTTGGCCTCTTTTGTCAATCATGGCAAAGATTTTTCTATTGCTCGTTCTTAGGCTGTTATGTCTAAATAGTACCATTTTGTTATCAGGAAAGTAGGCCTGATGCTGGGTGGTGTGGTGTGTGCAGTTGCTCTGTGAGTTTTTTTTTTAATAACTTTTAAGTTTTTTTATTTTAAATATGTGGAGTACAATTCAGGGTTGGGTGTATAAATGTTCATTATGTAGGAATCCTTGCTGATAAGGTGTGCCTCCACCCCCCTGGTAGTTTCCATCAATGGCCAACTTCACCCTCCCTCCCCTGGCAGTTTCCCACTATTGCCAGTCCCTTTCTTATAGTATTATGATAATTTTTTAAAGTTCCACTTATGAGTGAGAACATATGGCACTCTGTTCTTTGTTTCTATAATAGACCACTGAGTAGGATCAACTCTAAACCCATCCAAGTTGCTGCGAAGTCCATATGTTTGTCCTTCTTTATGACTGCATAATACTCCATTGTGTATATGTACCACATTTTTTTTTTCATCCAGTCCAGTTTCAATGGGCAGCATGGTTGGTTCCATGTTTTTGCTTTTGTTAATAGTGCTGCAATAAACATGCATGTGCAGGTATCTTTTTTGGTAGAATGATTTGAGTTCCTTCAGGTGCATTCTCAATAGGGGGATTGCTAGGTTGTATGGAAGGTCAATTTCTAGTTCTTTCAGAAATTGCCACACTGTTTTCCAAAGAGTTTGCACTAGTTTGCATTCCCACCAGCAGTGTAGAAGCATACCTTTTTCTCTGCATCCTTGGCAGCATCTGTTGTTATTTGTGTTATTAATGATGGCCTTTCTTACTGGGGTTTGGTATCTCAATGTGGTTTTGATTTGCATTTCTCTGATGCCTAGTGAGACTGAGCACTTTTTCATGTGTCTGTTGGCTGCCTGTTTATCTTCTTTTGAAAAGTGTCTATTTATGTCTTTTGTCCACTTTTGAATAAAATGTCAACACAGAAATCCATATGGAAACATAAACGACCATGAATAGTTAAAGCAATCCTTAGCAAAAGAAACAAAGAAGGAGGCATCACCCTTCCAGACTTTAAACTTTACTATAAGGCTACATTAATCAAAATAGCCTATTATTGGAACAAGAACAGACATATGGAACAGGGTAGAGATTCCAGAAGCAAAATCTCAATTTCTTAACCAACTCATCTTTGACAAAGGCTCCAACGAAAACCACTGGGGAGAGGAGAACCTATTCAGTAAATGGTGCTGGGGAAACTGACTGATCACATGCAGAAGTTTGAAACAGGACTCCCACCTATCACCATATATAAAAATTAACTTTAAACGGATCAAAGACCTAAATGTAAAACCTCAAACTATAATAATCCTAGAAAATGCAGGAGATGCTTTTGTGGAAATTGGAACTGGTAACCAATTCCTGATCAAAACCCTAAGTGCCCATGCCATAGAGATAAGATAGATAAGTGGGACCTCATCAAACTGGAAAACTTATGCAAAGCAAAAGTAACCATCAAGGGAATGGAAAGACAGCCCACAGAATGGGAAAAATATTTTCCAATTGTATATCTGACAAAGGCTTAGCATCTAGGATCTACAAGGAACTCAAATGTGCCAAAAGGAAAAAAGCTCTGTGAGTTTTTGACTTTACCATAGAAAAAATTTCAGAGCAAGTCCAAGCTTAAGACCAAAAAAGACATGTTCAAGAAAGAGCAGAGTGCCATAAGCAAAAAGGCTTGTGCTTGCCTTTGACAAGAAGCTTTATATGACATTACAGTGATGATTAGGCAAGTCATGAGCTAAGTATGGAGGGATGCAGATATCTCCATGAGCTTAGATTACCATCTCTCAAAATTTTAAGTCACAAGGACCTTCTAAATAATGAAAGTTATTACCTAACTAGATTTGGACTTTTTTTTAGAATATCAAGTCTGTGTTTGGGTAATTCCCTATTGCTTCTGTGATTTACTATACTGGTACTTCTGTATCCCTACCCACAAGGTAGTCAGGTATGGTATGCTCGGGTAGTCTTGTGAAGGTCGTGTACTGATAAGAAAGATGTCTGAACACTTATCCTATTTTAATTTAGACCTGCCTGCAGGAAAGTCATGTATCTTTGTTTAAGCTGTACTGGCCACTTTGCCTCAGACCTAGTTTGGGTTGGTCCTGCAGTTACAATAGCATGTTTGTGAGTCTGATTCTTTGTTGATAGCTGAACTTCCTTCCTTGTTCTGTGAATGACTAGAAGAAACCAATGACTAGACTTTCCCACTTCCAATCATTGATCTTTGTTATAGATTAACTGTTCCTTTTATTGTCCTGGGTTAAACTTGGACAAGATGGCTCCTAAGACCCCATGACAGTTACGTCTTCAATGTCGAATGTTAAACATACCTTTTCTGAAAGAAAAGATCACCTTGATTGATCACATTGTTATAACTGTGCATTAAGCCTTACGTGGAAAGATGTTGAAATTCTGTTCCACTTCCCTTATAAGCAATCTCAAACTTCTACAAGTTGGGACACTTATTTTCATACTTTGCACCTGTGTTTCCTGGGTGTGGGACATCTTCAACTAGTGTGTGAATAAACTCTCTTTGAGGTCTTATTTGTGAGGTATCATTTTGTGAGCCTTAACAGGGTACATCTGGCAATTGGTGATACTAGTGTCGATGATAAGGGTGTTTGGCAAGGGTGCTAGACTTCCTGCAATTCTTAGGAAAACTCTTTACAACAAACAACTTACTGCTCCTTTATCTAGGTTAGATAAAGTTTGCACAGTCATATAGAGATGTTATTGGATAAAAAGTGTATCATACACTGCTATAGATCTAAGTTAGGGAATCTAGTAAGGTCTGTCTACTCAAATTCTTCTTCACCTCTCTGTCTAGCATTCTTTCCTTTTAGATATGGGCAGGACCCCCTGGAATGGGACCCTTAAGACTTGCTATCAGGCTACGTAGGTCAAAGAAATGGGGTAAAGTGAGAGTAATAATTTTAGTTTTTATGGCTGACTTTGAGAAAATGGGGCTTGAATTACTATGACCTGTCTGAGGAAGAGGGGGAACAGTGGCTTCTATGGCCAGCCTTGGGAGAGAGAATGAGGGGTGAGGGACAGGAGAACAGATGACCAGAGAGAAACTTTTCTTTCTGAGGTCTTATTTGTGAGGTATCATTTTGTGAGCCTTAACAGGGTACATCTGGCAATTGGTGATACTAGTGTCGATGATAAGGGTGTTTGGCAAGGGTGCTAGACTTCCTGCAATTCTTAGGAAAACTCTTTACAACAAACAACTTACTGTGGCCTTCTGTGTTTTGAAAGTCCCTTAGATCTACCAGGGGTGAATCCAATAAAACCTAGAATTATTTTTTGGAGGGCAGGCCCCTCGTAGTACAGGCTTTCCCTGCTCGGTAGGTCTTCTGGGAACCCATCAGCATGGTGTCCGAGTTAATGCTGCTGTGAGAGACTGTGTTCCACTTCAGTGAATTATTTACTTATTTAGTTTTAGATTCCCTCACTGTTTGTCCATTTCCTGGTGGGTGATTTACGACTGCAGCTGCTCACGTGGCGCTGGGTGTTCAGTAGTTTTTGACCAAAAATAGCGTGACCCTCTTGCCCAAACCTCCCAATTCACTCAATCTTGCCCCCAAAGGCTACTTCTTTTCTCTTCTCAGATGAAAAAAGCCTTCAAAGGGAAATGTTTTGTCGATGTGGAATCTGTGCAACAAAAAACTGCAGAAGCACTAAAGGGCGTTGAAATGAATGAGCTCAAAAATGGTGTTAGCAGTGGAAAAAGCGTCTTCATAGGTGTACTGCATCAAACTGAGAGAACTTTGAAGGTGACTGAAGTTTAAACATGTGAGAATACATGCACAGTTTTTTATAAATAAATTCCATTTTTTTGGATCCCCCTTGTACGTGAAGATGAGAAACTTGTTCCCTATTTTCTAAACCTAAAAACAAACTCTGTTTTATCTTTAAACACAGATCTTCTGGCCAAGTTTTAATATACCCTAAATATTCAAGAATGCAATTTACATACAAAATGAAGTAAGAGTATACATTTTTTAAGAGCGGTGGATAATTTTTTTTTGAGTTGGAGTCTCACTCTGTCACCCAGACTGGAGTGCAGTGGCCGCTCCCGGCCACCGCAGCTTCGACCCGCTGGGCTCCAGAGATCCTTCTGCCTCAGCCTTCCTAGTAGCCGGAATTACAGGCATGCGCCACTACGCCCGGCTGATTTTTTGATTTATTGTAAAGATGAGGTCTCGCTGCCCAGGCGGGTCTCGAACCCACGGGCTCAGGCAGTCCACTCACCTCAGCCTCCCAAAGGCGTGGGATTACAGGCTGAGCCACCGAACCCGGCTTAATTTTTTAGAGTGACCTATACTTTTTCATTTATAGCATAGTCGCTTGTGGTGTTTAAGTTATCAACGAGGTGCATCTAAATCATTGTGTTCCAAGTTATCATAATCATTGTGATTTCACATATAAGCACTAGAATCTGACTATTCCATGATTTCTTCTAGTGTAGTCAATTCTGATCATTTATACAGTGAAATGAACATTTTTTTTCTAAATGGTTTTTATATGATGTCTCTTTTGGTTTGCAGTAAGTACGTAATATTGACTTTAAAAATATCATGTGAGAAATTAGATTATGTTATCTACCCAGCAAAGGAAAGCAAAATGTGATTATATAAAATATCTGGTATAATAAGGGATATATATAGTACACAGAACATATAAAGCATATGTAAATATATAGTATTACTATATATTACATTCTTAGAGTACGCTGTATATTTTGTCTCTCTCCATATATTCTATATAGAGAGAATATCATTAAAGGTTTCAGTCCTTGCTCAAATCTCTATAAACACACTTCTACTCTGAAAGCTTTAATTGATTCCTTATAAATAAATTATATTGCACACGTTGTCCTGAATGCAAAGACGGGTTCCTGTTTTCCTTGCTCTATTTTTGTAAGGCCTTTTATTTTTTCTTGGTTTCTTTCCACAGGCAGTGATGGGCCGTCTTTCTCATGAGTCGTCTATGCTAATTGCTTTGCCATAGCCACTGTGTGCATTCGATGTCACCCTTATTGCAATTCTTTGGATACTAAGGTGATTGCTGACTTTTGGATTCATAGGCCCATGGTCTTCCCGGAACTTTTGACATTTGGAAGGTGGGAAGGGACTTTATTTTCCTGACAAAGCAGCAGGATGTCCCCTTCCTTGCCCCCCATTCCCAGGCAGGAAGGTTGTTTTTGCAGGCTTTAAAATGGACTCAACCTCTCAAGTGTAAGTGATAGTCTATCCTCAGCAAAGCAGAGATACTTTGAAGTCAATGACTGGAGGTGGGAGAAATGTGTCTGTTAGTGGGGGAGGGGAGGTACAGTGATTTTACTTTTTGAACTTTATTTAGTGCCTTTTTTCCTCTTTTTTTCACAACCACCATAGCCTCGACCTGCTGGGCTCAGGTGATCCTTCCACCTCAGCCTTCCAAGTAGCTGGAACTTCAGGCCCACACTACCACACCCAGCTTATTTTTTAATTTATTGTAGAGACGAGGTCCCACCAAGTTGCCCAGGCTGGTCTTGAGCCTCTGAGTTTAGGCAATTCTCTTGCTTCCGCCTCCCAAAGTGTTGGGATTACAGGCTTGCATCACCATGCCCGACCTATTTAGTGTCATTTTATGTGAAGAGAATATATGTAAAATACCAATATTTCTGAAATAATACTAATGACAAAAAGAATAAAACAAAATAATACTGACTCTTTATTAAGTCTAGGTATCAAGAGTATGTGAACCCTTTTAAAAGTATTAGCTCAATTAAGGCTAAAATGGTCAATATATGGGTCAGTGTTATTGCCCCCTGTTTACAAATTAAAACTGTGCTTGAGATCACTAAATTTATAAACCACAGAACTGAGATTTGAACTCAGGTCAGTCTGTCTCTAAAGCTCATAGTCCTAACAATTATCATGAAGTATAGATGTTGTTTTCTCTACGTGCAAAAAATATTTAAATTCACAACTTTGCTCGTGTCATTTATGAATGAATGGATTCTACCACTTACTGAGTATGGAAAATAAACCTTTAATTGACCTCGTATTGATGTGTTATAGTGACTTCACAGACATTTTCCAATGAACAACTCTAAATGAACAAAATACACGGAGAAAGTAATATTTCAAAAATCCAATATACTGACATAACAATTTTTTCTTAAGAATTGAAGCTTTGATTGTAAAAGCATAAAGAAATTGAACTCAGCTTCAAAGGGATGCTACAAAGGACTTTAAGAATACCACCAAGATTTTATTAGACCACAGTGATCTCATTTGGAAGTCTTTGAAGTTAAATACCCACAAGAAACTTAAAAGATGCAGCTTAGAACCCACAATAAAAATGCTTGGGGCCGCTAATCATCTTCGCAAATGATTTTTGAATTGCAAAAGAAATTCATATTTGAACTTGGTATGTGTATAATTGCTCAAAATACACCACAGAAAATTGAGAAATTATTAAAACTTCAACTTGTTCTGTCTATAAATAAGCTAGTGTTGATCAGATAAGACATCACTGTTTTCTAAAAAAAATGGGGATATGTGTCAGAAAAACATAAACTAGCACCTTAACACCACACTTTACTGGCTGGTGGCTCTGGGCAAAGTACTTAACCTCTTAGCATCTGGAAGTTCACATCTTTAAACCCTAGCAGTCCATACCTTTCAGTATGGATAATCAAAAGTGATATTAATGATGTTATGTGCTTGGTATAGTGACAGGCACACCGTTTGTCTTCAATAAGTCCACATTATTCTGAAGCATGATTTTCACATATAAAAATTCATCTTTATGATCAGAATTTTAAGGATGCATCAGTCAGAAGAAACTCAAATGTATCATCTTTTCTGATGTTATGTTTAGATTTCATTCTTAAGAATTATTTTTCATCCAAATAGAATGCAACATATAAAATCATTTTTTGTTATTTTATTCTGTTCTTTCTTTAGTAAATCAGTTCATGTGTATTTTGAGACACAAAGCATATTTTTACAAGTTCTTTCTATTAAAAGTTTAAAAACTTGGAAAATACAAAAAAGAAAAAGTAGAAAATACTCCTATACCCATTACCTCAAACAACTATTGGTAAACATTTTTGTTTACTCTTTGTATCCATTTTTTTCTATATTTGCGTATGGTGAATCCAGTAACTATTTGATTAGCAATTTAGTAGACGTTAGTCTAGATATAATCATTCATTATGTATTGTTTTTACTTCCCATTTTTCACAGATAATTCAAGGCTTACCTTTAAATGGACATAGTTACAATGCAGGAACACATACATGGCACATTCTTTGAAAGTTTGTACAGTTATTTGGGTTTCCTTGCTTCCTCCATCCAGATGGGATTAACTTTCATTGACTTTTGTTGGACATTTCATATAAACTTTGAGCAGTGATTCTGTGCTGCTTCCAGGTTTCTGTTGACCTGAGGCCTTTGAAATGTGTGTCTTTTATCTGGCCAACTCGCCTCCTTCTGCTAATCAACTCAGTCACTCACACAAAGCATACATGAACTTGGCTAATGGCCTGATTCAGCCTCCCTAAAACTACTGCAAAGCCTACAAAAATCGCTGAGACTCTTGATTCTATTTCGAAATTTTACACTTTCTTTTCTTCTGATTTTTTTATGGAATATTCATGATTCGCCTTCTTTTATTGTGATATATGCAACTAATTTTACTCCCTTAAAGATATAACCAAATTAATTTTTTCTCCCACAAAGGTTATTACCTGAGCATTGAGCTGTACGTTGGGGAAGCTTTTATTCTGATCAAGCTAGGAATTCCTCTGCTAGCAGCCAAATAAAAATCTTCCTTCTGGAATGATATTACAGACCCCTATTCCCCTGGTATCAGAATCAAGGCACTTTATAGGAAATTAGAAGGAGCAGCTGTGAGATCATAAATGCCAAGTTTAATTAAAAAAAAACTTTTCATTTTCTAGAACTGCATGTACATGATTGTGGAGTCTGTGCAAATGGAGTGATTTCCTAATTACTTCGCTCAGTAATGTCAGGGCAGGATTAGTTTTCACCTGTAAGTGTAGGTGCCAACCCAATTACTGTTGTTCTGCCAGGGAGGATTATTAATCTACAGTAAGATAGTTCTACAAGCTAAGTGTTTGGTTCACAAATCTGATTTCCATAAAGATTTCACAGAAATAATCCTGCTTATTGAAAACGCAGCATATTTAAGAAAACCCTATCACAACCTGCAGACCTGGGGTATAACTTGACAAGCAGTAATAAATTATACAATTCCCATATATTCATAGTTCATAAAATGTCAGTGTTGGGTGGACCATGGTGACCATCTACTGCTTGTAGGGCCTCACAAGAAAAATTGCCATGTTTGTAATCACAGATTTAGTGAATGGTAAAGCCAAGCCTTGAACTCAAGTCTCCCAATGATACTGGATTCCAGGTGTTTCCCTCCAGTTTGATTTGCTTTGATTATATGCCTTTGGTGTAAAGATTCTGAGTTAGGATTGCTCATATATTACCCGTGGCCTTAAGACAAGTAAGCTGGGAAAATACATTCAACACCAATTCAATGTCATAATTTTCTAGAGAGCTAGAGTAATTTTTGTGCATATTATTTATATTAATGAAACACCACAGCACAATAAAAATTAATAGGTGATAATTGGAAATGATTTTGTATTCTTAAAATAAGTAACTTAATTTCTTCAAAAATGCCAAGAGGACATATTTTGCCTTAGTTTGTGATGAAATTGTGTAACAATCTTTGATACAACCTTATTAGTGAGGAGGTGAAACTTGTGATCACTTTGCTATTTCAGAAATTCAATACTACCTACGTTATTGTGAATTCTACTTATTAAGTAAATAACATTAATGGAAATTTATTTTGTTTAGCAATAACACAGGTAAGTCACAATTGCTATTCTTGGTATTAAGAATTATACTTACGTTTATACAGTGAAAGACACAAACATACATTTTCTGTTTTCTTTAAAGTTGTATCTACATAAAGAGTAACTATAAATATTTATACACTATTTTTGGTTGACATATGTATTTAATTAAATGTATCATACCAGAAGATTAATTTTTCTTTGTAAGTAGTCTTGACTGGGGACTCCAATAGATTTACCAGTCTAGAATCCTTTCAGTTGATCTTCCTTTTTTATTTTGCTATTATGAAATTCGACAATATAGTTCCCTTAAGAAAGTCCTGTGAAACATAGCCCATCAAAGAACTTGGGCAGAAAAATGAGGAAAGAAGCCAGAAGGCATTGTGTAATTGGGGTTTCTTGACTTTTGTGAATTAATTAAGCTTAGACTACTGAAGAATATTGCACTTGGAATAGGTAGCCAAATAGCCTAGCATTAATCCAAAGAAAGTTTATTCCATACATACTTGGTTTTTCTCTTAACACTGTAACCCAGATTCCATGATGTAGAATGTAGCCAGTCTAGGGTAGAAGTTAAGAAACTGGCATTGAAGCCAAGATGGAGAATTTGAATTCCTAGTCTATTTTGTGTTTTCCAATTGACTTGCACACAATATTTAACCCTTTAAGCCCACAATAATAATTACATCAGTTTCATAGAGTTTTATGAGAATTAAATGCATTAATCCATGCAAAATGCTTAATCCGTGCATGGAACATAGTTGGTCTGCAATCCCAGCAAGATATAATGAGGATGGTCATGAGGTCTAGGGTATTCTTTCTGTCATTAACTACTATATCCCAGAGATCTCGTTGGATAAACCCACCCTTCTGTTCTTAGAAAAAAATCCTGTTGTTATTTCCTAAACTGACTACCCAAACTGAAAATAAAAGAGGGAGAAAAGGAGGGGGAAGGAATAAACTGGAGAGAAAGTAAGATATTTATCAAGATCTTTTGTAGTAAGACTGCCAGCTTAAGTCTTGATATTTATAGATGTTTCTTCATCTTATTTGTGGAAGTTATATTTCCCTAGAGAATCCTGCCATGGGTAAAGATCGTAAAAAATACATTGAAGTGACCTTTCTACTTCTAAAGAAAAGTAGGAAAAAAATCACTTTCATTTGTCAATAGGATCACAAAGTCAAAAGGAAAAATACAATTCATAAAACTCTAAAGGGTTTTCAAAGAATTGAAAAGCTAAATCCTAAAATTTAGTTCTAAGATAAACAGAAGATTAGAAAGTAAACTATTCTGTTATAAAATATACTCTTACTGCTCATAACCTCAACAAGGACATGGAATTACATACACTTTACAAAATTTGGTTTGTGCAAATATATAAACTGGATTCAGCCAAATCAAAATTTTGTCGTATATCATGTTATAAAGTTTATCAGGAGAACAGTATCTACAATTGCTACCTTGTCAAATATTTATTGAGTATATAACAGACACAGTTAGATGCCTGAATACAAATATGTATAAGCCTTCAAGCAATTAATTCATCTTTTAATGGAAGAAAAACATGCAATGCTGTCATGGCACTTCACACGAGTTTATTTTAGGACACTGGTCACATAATATTGGCAGGAACTGTGTGTCTGTTTAACACAATTAATGATTTTTGTTTTTTTAGAAGCAAAATGTTGTGCTTTTCTCATTGTGGTTTACAATAACCTGGCATGAACACCTCTGGGAAGCCATTTTTTTTCCCGTCTGTAGCTTGTGTGGATTGGGCAGTTTGAATCCCATCTTCAGATTCTTTGAAAGTCTATAATATTTTAAAGTATAAATTTGGGGAGGATATAGACAGTCAGACAGCAGCAGAGGCGTCATTTTGTTTACTATAGTCTCAATGTTATGCTATATTCATTTTTAATTTTTTAAAAAGAGATAAAGATGAGGCTGGGTTTCATAATCTAGAGAAGCCAGTACTCACTAACTTGTAGATACTTGTGTCAAGTTTCTCTCAGAGTGTGTGCAGAAACATCACATTTACAAGCAATTATTATTTTTATCTCAAAATAAGCTACTGCTATTAAACACACTAGGACATGTGGAAAGCGAAGAGAGTTGCATTTAAAATTATTATCGGTGCAAACCATTCACTTTAGCTTTTGATTCTGAACATGAAATCAAAACTGATTTTGTCTGCATATGAATAGCTTGCCTCGGTCTTCTGTTCCAACTTCATCTAAGAGGACCTTACACTAGGAAAACAGAGTTCTGTAAACTTCAGTATCTTTTATCAACCTTATAATGGTGATTCCAATATTTCCCTTGCCTAGGTCACAGAGTTTTTATAAAAGTACAGCAACCATCGTTAATGTAAAGTGCTATTGCAAAATATTATATTCATATGTTTCATCTTTTACATTACTGACTTAATTTACAATGACATTTTTAACACCCTGGAGCATCAATGGATAATGAATCTCTGACTCATTTCATAGAAAATAAAAAAGTAATACTAAAGTTGAGCATATTTAATTAGTAGTGAGTAGAAGAACTCAGATTTCGATTGAGGTTCCTTTTCTGTAAATTATTGTCTTTTCTCTTAGTTGCTGTTTTAATAGTCCTTATTTTTTTTTTTTTTTGAGTTGGACTCTCACTCAGTCGCCCAGACTGGAGTGCAGTGGCCGCTCCCGGCCATCACAGCCTCGCCAGCCGGGCTCCGGCCATCCTTCCGCCTCAGCCTTCCAAGTAGCTGGAACTACAGGCGCGCGCTACCATCTTAAAGTAGTTCAGTTTATCTCCATCTCATTTACAGATTCCATAAACAAATAACATAATTATTAGGTTAGAGTTTACTTTTATATTCTTGGATTTTCAATATGTTGAAATTTACCTTTATCTATCTATCTATCTACCTACCTACCTGTCATTCCGCTATCATCTCTTTATATCTATGTATATGTGTCTATATATATGTGAATAAATCTGTAATGTGCTAACAGCATCATGTCAGTTGGTATCGTGCTTTTCTTTCTATTCAGACACCCACATTTTAAATGTTTGTTAATTGTCATGGGAAAATACTTCCAAATCAAAGTTAGGACATGTGAAAAAAAGACAAAACTTTTGATGTCACAGGATGAATACTATACAAGACTTGAACAGTTTTGGCCATACAAATAATATAATGTAGATGAGTTTCCTCAACTATAAATTGAGGAAAGTGTTGGTATGATGATATCTAATGTAACACACAAACCTTAAAGTTGATAGTACTTTGATGCTCTTTTCATATTAAGCTTACTTTTAGAAACATTTATTTCTGGAAGTTACTTTCAAATGTGCATGCCTACGAACTGAAGTCCACCAATGTATCCTTCTTCTCCTGATGGATGTCTTGCTGATATTTTCTCTTCAGACACTGTAGAAAGCAATGGAACAAGAACAATGAGAAAAAATGGTTCTATATTACTTGACTCCAAATGAACAGAATTGCAAAATGTGAAGCCCTGGAAAATATAGACTGTATTGAATGAAAATATTTCTAGACAAGGAGTTTATTCTATAAATAAATCAAAGAATTGATGGACAATGCAGTTTTTAGCCCAGTGATTTCCATATAATAATTATGTTTCTTATTTATTTACTTTATAAGTAAAATCAATATTAATTATTAATTATCATTATTTTCCTGACTAGCAAATTTTATAGGTTTGTTATAAATTCCCTAAAAATTGATATCTTAAATAAACAATTCTTATAATCATTGTTTTTTTATTAGAACATTATACATACTCATCACTAAATAAGCAAGAATTTTTTTTAAAGTAAATAAATAAAATTAGATGCCTAGTTATGAATGAAGTTTAACTCAATTTTTCTAAACTTTTGTTTTCTTTGGATAGATATTATCTAACTTATCTCTAGTTTGGAATTTTCAATTTGGAATATTTAGAAATTGTCTTCATGAATCTTTTTTTGGTATATCATCTTCATGAATTTTTTTTACTGCAATCTGAGTTGATTAAGTGTGAAATTTATACAGTTCTCATTCAATGAAAAATCCAATATTAGCTGTGCAAAGATGAGAGTCATAATTATATTCGATGCTAACCTCAATACTTTAAGAAACTTTTCATGGAGAAAAAATTATTCAATTATTTAATTACCTACTCTGGTTCTGCTCTTTCAATGTTTTGTACTGTTCACACTGAAATTAATGATCTGGTAAAGATTTGCACTTATAAAACTGGCAGAAGGAATAAACATAAAAGCAAACTTTGGATCAGACTGTCATTAGTCATAGTCAAATACAATATTGGCAGCAAATAATCTGTAGTGAAAGTCAAAGTCTGATAACATTCCTCTGCAGTCACCTTGAGAAATACCAAAAACTCATGGTCTCTCTTGCCAAAAAAACTAACTGCCATGTGAAATGCAAATATGGAATGCAGTAAAAATTAAGAAATTATGTTTTTTTTTTTAGTTTCTACTTTTGTTTCTGAGGAATCCGTGTTTTGATGGTTAAGACTGAGTAATCATATTTAGTTTTCAGTGTAGAGAATGCTTTCTAAGTCTTTCTCAGTTACCTACTGAATTTAATACAGATTTCCTAAAAACTTGCACTATGTTCAGTAGGTTTAACCTGGTTTAGTTGAAAGACGAATCCACTAAATGTAAGATAAATGTTGCGAAATATTTCCTAGATATTTTTCATAGTATTCAAAGATGACATTAAGGTATTGGAACCTTTGTTTTATGCCTGGAAAATGCAAATTCTCTCAAAAAGGAACTCTGATTGCACAGTAATACTCCTTTTCATTTAGGCCTTTCAATGACTTTTTCTGTATGTATATACAGTGGAATTTTGGCATTTGGTAATGTAAAATATCTAGTTTTAAATATTTGTAGATAAGCCACCAAAAGACTTTGCTAATGAAATTTAGCTGAAAGGATGCATTTTAAGAGAGAGAGAGAAAAAAAAGCTAAGAATACCAGGAGGAGAAGCTAAGATGAAAGAATAAATAGTGGCAAACACTTTGTTAATTTAACAAAGTGTTTATGCAAATTTAAAAGTAATTGTACCTTTATAAAATAGATAATAATGCACAATTTGTGATATTAATAAAAATTGGGGAACTAAAGTATAAAATATACTAAAGTATAAGAGTTTATACACACACACACACACACACACACACACACACACACACACACACACACCATCACCTCATGGGATACTACATAGCCATAAAAAGAATGAAATTATGTTTTTTGCAGCAATGAAGGTCATTTACCCTAAGAGTAATCACTCAAAAACAGAAATTCAAATACCACACATTCTCACTCATAAGTGGAAGCTAACAACATGTGAACATACAGAAGGAAATGATATACACTGGGCACTCAAAAAGATGGACAAATGGGAAGGGGATGAGGATTAAAAACTACCTATTAGGTACAACATTTACTATTCAGGAGAAAGGTACAACAGCAGCCCAAACCTCACCATTATGCAACATATCCATGTAACAATCCCGCACATGTATCCTCTGAACCTATAAAAATAAAAACAAATTTAAAAAAAGAGGTCAACCTAAACGATAGCTTGCATACTATAACTGATGGCTGTATATTTTGGAAAATAACCCAAATAAAACGATTCAAAATGTAAGTTAAAAATGTAGTGTCTAGGTTAAATTGTGGATGAGACACGAAAGATGGAGTTCATGAACTGAAAGACAAATCTGCAGAAATTTTCCACAAAAATAGCTTAAAAGTCAAGGAAATAAAATCCTGGGAGAAATAAAATCCTGGGAAAAATAAAACCTTGAGACATGAAAGATACAATGAGAAAGCCCAGTATCCATATAATTGGAGTTTTAGAAGGAAAAAAATAGGGAAAAGGGGAAGAAGCACTATCAAAGAAGTAACAGCTAAAGATTTTTGTTGTTGTTTGTTTGTTTGTTTGTTTGTTTTGAGTTGGAGTCTCACTCTGTTGCCCAGACTGGAGTACAGTGGCCACTCCCGGCCACCGCAGCCTCGGGACGTGCTGGGCTCCGGAGATCCTTCCGCCTCAGCCTTCCAAGTAGCCGGAACCACAGGCACGTGCTACCATGCCCGGCTAATTTTTTTGAATTATTGTAGAGATGAGCTCTGGCCAAGTTGCCCAGGCAGATCTTGAACCTGCGGGCTCAGGCAAGCCACTCACCTCAGCCTCCCAAAGCGTGGGATGACAGGCTGTGCCACTGAGCCTGGCTAGCTAAAGATTTTTAAAGGCAGACAAGTCATAGAAACTGGCGGGTACTTGAAGCATCCTCTATACCAAGCAGAATAAATAAATAAATCCACAGTAATACATATCATTTAGAGAAATAATGGTATAACAAAGAATAAGATCTTAACAATCACTCAGAGATCATCCCAAAGGAACAATGTTTAGTGTAACAAAAGACTTTGTGAGAGAAGTGATAGAGGCACAGAGACAATGGAATGGCATCTTTAAGTGCCACCCATGAATCATTTATAAATAGAAAAGAAAGAAAAAAAAAATCAACACGCACTGGTATCAACTGAAATTTGAACTCCAGCTTAGAGCCCCAACCTTCTGTGGAGGTCAGATCCAGGACTCCTTGTCCTCCACAAAGAGTCAAAGAGAGGATGAAGCTAATGGAGTGAGCAGCTTGACTCTGGCCATAATAATTAGGTACCTACTCTGTGGTGGGAAGTTCAATTTGGTGTAATGTGGCAGGTTCCCTACAAGCTTACTTAAGGAAGTATCTTTACTGCTTGAACCCTGAAGGTAAGGCAGTGAGCCAAGGTTATGGTCCCCAGCCCAGAAATAGGTATCCCTGAGAACCCAAATATCTTGTCTAGAGACATACCTAGTAAAATAGTTCCATCACTCCAGGAGGCAAAAAGCCAAAAAAATTAACTAGAAACATCTTAGAGAAGGGTCAAAACGTAGAGTTCTGAAGGTGTCCTGTTACTACCCAGGAATGTCCTGTGCATAAGTACTTATAAAATCATCTACTTGCTTAAAAAAAAAGTTAATTATAACAATCACAACCACCAAAAATCATCTTAACCCAGATATCTTTCAGGAATAAGGAATTAAAAATATATATGTTAAGATCAGTAAAAATGCAGAGAGTTTGTCTACAAAAGACTTCATTAAAGACATTTAATTAAAATGATGCATTTTCAGCAAGAGATAAAAGATAAGAATCCCCAGAAGATGAGCTAAGATGAAAGAACAAAAGGTGAGCAAACCTATGATTTTACACATACGCAAAGTTAAAAGTAATTTTGTCTTTATAAAATATATTCTAATGCATAATTTGTGATGTCAACAACAATTAAGGATCTGAAGTATAAAGTTTACTAAAGTAGAGTATTGATGACATTAGCTAAGTTATTTTGTGATCTTTGTACTGTACAGGAAAGTTGTTAAAATATTGACTAGCTTTAGAAATCATTCAGTTGGTATCTGGGTGTGGTGGCTCAAGCCTGTAATCCCAGCACTTTGGGAGGAGAGATGAGAAGATTACCTGATCCCACAGGTTCGAGACCAGCCTGGGCAACATGTTGCGACCTCGTCTCTACAATAAATAAAAAAAATTAGCTGGGTATGGTAGTGCATGCCTGTAGTTCCAGCTACTTGGAAGGCTGAAGTGGAAGGATTGCCTGAACCCAGCAGACCCAGGCTGTTGTGGCTGTGAGCATGCTACTGCACTACAACTTGGGTGACAGAGTAAGACTCCTACTCAAAATAAACAAACAAAAATAAATTCAGTTAACTGAGTTTCAAGTATAACTACTACAGGAATATGAATTAATTGGACAACTTCTAAATTATTAAGTGGAATAACAGAAATAGAAAAATAAATTTTGAACACAGACAATAAGAAAATACATTTTAGAAAATATGTATATATAATTACATATATACTTATATAACAATGTGCATTTAACTATATAATTATATAATTAACTATGTGTATGTATTGCATCAATGACATATGTATATATGTATATAACTATGTATATATCATTATACTTATAACTGTGTATACAAACTATATATATGTGCAATATGTGTTTATACATATATATTCATAATCAAATATAAATAGAACTGAACTTTCCAGTTATATAACCGTGAGAATGAATTGCAAGAACAAAACTTCATTCTATTTATAAAGCATAAAACAAGCTCATAAAAGTTTAAAATTAAAAAAGAAAAGGACCTGGCAAGTATTAGGTAAAGGGATCTGGTAGTGCAATAAAATACTAGATAAAATCGATTTTTACACCAGAAAATATTATCAGACCTAATGTAATACTGTTTAAGGCAAAAAGTTTAACTTATTGAAAAAAAGTATATGTACTTAATAAATAACCTCAGGTTATTTGAGGCAAGAATAAAATTCTAGGAGTTAATGGGTCTGCCATCGTGTTTGGGGAATTAACAAAACTCTTTTTGTTACTGGTAGGTCCACCAAATATGTATTTGTAAATATGTCAAGACTTCAACTAAAAATTTACAATCTTTATAATCAATGTATACAGAACTTGTTATTTAATAACATTAAAATTCTTCAGCGTATCTTGAACATACACAAAAATTGACTACATAGGAAACAAAAAGCACCTTTCAACACATTTTAAATATTCGATATCATACAGATCATTTTCTTGACCTCAATTAAGTCAGAATTCAATAGCAAAGGACACAGGAAATGGCCCTGCGATGTCTCCACTGAAAATCTGTTTAGTGTAGCCAGTTGACCCCATTATCTTCCCTCGATCTGTGGGATAACTGCCGTAACTTCCACGTCAGCACTTGTTCCTTCACTTTGCACTTTTGTATTATGGAGACAACTTTCCTTAAACCTCACAGACCAATCTCTTCTAGCTTCCAATTTTTCTTCTGTGGCTTCCTCACCTCTCTCAGCTTTCACAGAATCAAAGAGAGTTGTGCTTTTGCTCTGGACTAGATTTTGGCATAAGGAAATGTAATGGCTGTTTTGATTTTTCATTCAGACCACTATAACTTTTTCCATATCAGCAGTAAGGCTGTTTTGCTTTCTTATCTTTCAGGTGTTCACTGGAGTAAAACTTTTAATTTCCTTCAAGAGCTTGTCCTGTGCATTCACAATTTGACCAGCTATTTAATCTTTGGTGCTTGAGGTCGTGCTTTCAGCCTATCTAGGTGGTTTACATCCCTTCCTCACTTATTATTTCTAAACTTCCTTTCACTCTAACACTTACGAGCCATGGTAGGATTATTACTTGGCCAATTTAAATATTGCTGTGTCTTAGGATAGGAGTTTCCAACACAGGGAAAGAGGTGGGAGAATGGCCAATGGGGACGAACACATACATTTAGGGAGTATGCCATTTTATATGGGTGCAGTTCGTGATCCCCCCAAGCAATCACTACAGTAATTGTATCAAAGATCACCATAACATGTTATAATAGTCATAAAATTTTACACATTGTGAGAATTACCAAATTGTGTCACAAAATCAGGAAGTGAGCACATGCTGTTGGAAAAATGGCGCCAATAGATTTGCGTAGATGCAGGGTCGTTACAAACCTTCCTTTTGTAAGACATGAAATGGCTATGAAGCACAAGAAAGGGAGGTGCAATAAAAAGAGGTGTGCCCGTATTGAAATGATCATGGAGATTCACTTCTCCAGTGAGAAGGCAAGTTGCAGCAGACTACACACAGTGTGCTGGCAAGCAAAACTAAATGCATTGTTTAGAAGTGCACACTTGGGCCGGGTCTGGTGGCTCAAGCCTGTAATCCCAGCACTTTGGGAGGCCGAAGTGAGAGGATTGCCTGAGCCTGCGGGTTTGAGACCAGCCTGGGCAACTTGGTGAGACCTCATCTCTACAATAAATCAAAAAATCAACGGGGTGTGGTGGCGTGTGCCTATAGTTCCTGCTACTTGAAGGGACCGCCTGAGCCCAGTGATTCAATGTTGGGGTGGCCATGAGCGTGCCACTGCACTCCATCCTGGGCCACGGAGTGAGACTCTAACTCAAAAAAAAAAAAAAAAAAAGTACCCGTCTGTGTTTCAAAGATGGTGCATCGACTTTCAACACAGAATTCAGCATAGTGATCATCTCCAAAATTTGAGGCAAGTACAAAAGCATAGATGTGGTTTAAAGGTTACAGGTAGTATTCGAGTTCATGTGTTGTGAGCTCATGAATGTAAATTTAATTATTACAATTCCTGATGTATCTATTTGTTATAAATTTGGTTACTATTTATCAAACTTGATGTATTTTAAAATGAAGTGATAACACTAAGAGAAATTCATGAATTTTAGGTAATGGGGAAAATGATTTTGTAGTATTGCATAGCATCTGACCAATAAATGTTAGCTATTTTTCTTCAGCAACCTAAAGGTTTTAAGTTCTATTAGTAAAAAACAACAACTTTTGCACATATTTTTGTAACATAGCTCTTGTTCATGTTAGTACTACTACTGTAATAATTATAATATACTAGTATATTACATAAGTTTTAAATATATCAAAATATAAATTTTCAAAATGTGAAATAAATTAATGATGATTTAAAACTTAATAAGTGCTAATCAGTAGTGGTGAAAGCAAATATGTATTCTAATGTTTCCCCAGGAACCTTGGAATCCTTTTGTTTAACTTCTTTGTAGAATGATTAGATAATTATTGTTTCCATTTCATGATGTGGCTGATGAAAACTCATTTTAAAAGAAAAGCGAAGCATCATCGCCGCCTTCTTGGTTTCAATAGGAAGTGTTTTCTATTTGTAGTTTCTTTATAAACTGGTTTTAAAGCTAAATATCCATTTTGGGAGTAACCTTTATTAAAATAGATGAAATGATTTATAAATATAGTTAATGGTGTGTAGCAAAATGCTGAAAATGTGACAGTGTTAGGATGCCAACACCTTCAGGAATGACCACACTTCCTGAAACTAATGAGACATGTGTCCATTTGAAAGAGAGAAGAGATTTACGTGTCAAAGGGAATATTAAATGTCAGCAAAACTTATTTTCCTTTGTAAAAGATTGGATAAAAAATTTAAGTTTTAATATTATCTATCTTTAATTAAATAATTGTTCTGCACGCCCTTCTTTTTGAGGTTCACTTTTTCATTTCAAAAAGTGAGTAAGCCTAGCTGATCACCTAGCATCCAAGTCTCAGGAGCGGTATCTGTTATTTAGAGAATCATTTGGTATTTTTAAAAGATTAATAGCCTGCTATATAGAATCTGTTGGTTAATGCAAGTATTCAGTTAACAACTATCAACCCTACTGGGTTTCAGTCAATCAGACATAATCCCTGACCTCAAGAAGCTTTCAGCTTTGTGGAAAAGGCAGTAAGTAACCAAATTTAATGCAGTTTGCTGGGTGCATTTTGGAGATATTCTCATAATGCTATAGAAGTCCATTTATCTTCAGAACACTCTGTGAGGTCAAGAAGGCACTAATGTTACCTCCATGTATTGATGAGAAAACAGAGAAATCAAGAGTCACATAAGCCTTAAAACTGTCGAATGCTTGTGTTAACCCAAGGGCTACACTGGTGTGGGTTTTGGTCATGTCCTTTCTAGTGGGTCATGCTCCCTAACTAAATAGATTTCCTAAACCTGGGCACATCTGAGAGAATGTTCCATTCTTCTTTCAAATGCTATATCATCTTTCCTCCGTGAAGATCTAAATAAGTTTTAGATCTTTGTAAAAATTTTGATAAAATAAAAAGGCATCATGTTGAAAATAGATGATAGACATGTGAAAGTAGATAAAGGACAGAAAATCCTGTTACTTTGTATCTGCATGAAATTTCCATTATAAAATGTTCTAAATTATCATCTTTTTTAAAAAAAAATATTTTTAAAATGTGGGGTACAATACAGGGTTAAGTATACAAATGTTCATTATGCAGGTACCCTTGTTGATGAGGTATGCCCCTCAAATGGCAGTTTCTCACTACTGCCGATCCCACTGCCCCTCCTCTGGCAATTTCCAACTACTGCCAATCCCTTTCTTATAGTATTGTGATAATTGTTCCAGGTCTGCTTATGAGAGAGAACATATGGTACTCAGCTCTTTGTTTCTGTATTATAGACTTTGCTTCAGTATTACTGACTCTAAATTCATCCAAATTGCTGCAAAGTTAATAATTTTGTCCTTCTTTATGACTGTGTAATATTCTATCACGTATATGTACTACATTCAGACCTCTTTCGATGGGCAGCACAATTGGTTCCATGTTTTTGCTATTGTAAATAATGCTGCAATAAACATGCGTGTGCAAGTATCTTTTACATGGAGTGATTTGAGTTCCTCCAGGTATATTTCCTGTAGGAGGATTGTGGGGTCATAAGGAAGGTCGATTTTTAGATTTTTCAGGAATTGCAAACTGTTTTCGATGGAGATTGTACTAGTTTACACTCCCACCAACAGTGCACAAGTGTTCCCTTTTCCCTGCATCCTCTCCAACATCTGTTGTTTTTTGAGTTATTGCTGATGGTCATCCTGACTGGAGTTAGGTTGCATCTCAGTGTGGTTTTAATTTGCATTTCTTTGATGACTAGTGAGACTGAGATTTTTTTCATGTATCTGTTGGCTGCTCATATGTCTTCTTTTGAGGAGTGTCTATTAATATTTTTTGCCCACTTTGTACTGGGGCTGTTTGTTTTTTTTTATTTTCAGCACATTTGAGTTCCTTGTAGATCTTAGATGTTAGGCCTTTGTCAGATATACAATTGACAAATATTTTTTCCCAGATTGTGGGCTGTCTCCCCAGTCTCTTGATGGTTTCTTTGTCTTTGCCTAAATTATTATCTTAAGCAAAGCTTCATAATCTTTTAAAAAATGTAGTCAGGCCACCACGAAGAGCATAGATATCATACCGTGTTAGATATTAAGATGCTACTAGAAATTGTTCTTGCCCAGAACAGAGAGAAAACTCTGCTAGGCCATGTTATGTCTAACTATCAAGATTGTCCAGTGGGTAGCGTCCTTATTCCTCCCCACTGTGTTACACGCTAGTCAGGACAATAAAACAAAATTTTCAGAAGCACTCAATTTAGCTAGAGTTTTATAACATAACTGTTAATCACTCTAAAGAAATCACACTCATTAATTAGCAAAGAAATATTATAGGAATGAAATTATTATAAATTTTAAAAAGCATGAAAAGCATTTCAAAACATATTTTGTAAATCAATTTGAAGCATTAAAGTTTAGTGATGACTTTCTATTAAGTCCTAAAACTCTCTCAATTTGAGTGTAATCCTTTCCTATGAGCTACTGCTTTGCAGTCTGTATAAGAGAGATGTTCAAGAGAGAATATTTCACTGGAAGTGTTTCAGAATTGAAATTTCCAAACCATCAATCTCTTCTTCATTTTCTCACATCATTTGGTTACATTCGTAAATCACCTAAAATGTTACGCTTAGGTTATTATGATCTAATATGAAATAAATCACCAGTGAAATCTTTTTTCCATAATTTCATGAGCTTTTATGGAAAGAAAGGATATTTGATAAGGGAAAGGCCAAAAACTATCTTATGTTAGGTTGATTAGGATTTAAATAAAATATCATGCTTCCTTGTTTCTTCCCAAACACCAGCTAGGAAGGAAGTTAGTGACTTAACTAAGAAGTCATTGAAGTGAATGAAGTGATTGTAAAAAATGTGACTATCGCTTGGCTATTAGTTAGTAGTTAGCCTATTGCAGCTAATTTCTTCCTATTTGGTTGTTGCTTACCTTTTCCAGCCAAAGTATGAACTATGTGAGTCTCACCAAATTTGCTGTATTCAAAATTTTATCCCAAGACCAAATACATGAAGGACATCAGAGTGCCCACAGGGTCACAGCGTCAGATAGAGAAATCTTAGCCACCATTTTTTAAAAGCTGTCTTGTATTTCACATAAGGTAAGTTAACTTTCAGGTAAGAAATAATCTGCTTCAAATTCCCATCAATATTTGAATGGAGAACTGGGATTAGAACACAAGAATCTCTTAAATCAGAACTTTTTCTCCTCTGGCTTATTTCTTTCACCGGGCATCCTTTTATTCACCACTGAACAAATATGTTTTAAGAGATTGTGTCTGAAAAAAGAATAGAGCCTGTGAATATTTAATTTTCATTCTTCTCTTCCAAGTTCTCCACATCTTTATTTTGATGTCATAAGCAGTTGTTCCTGTACTCTTGAAAAGTAAAGTTGGGAAAGACATGCTCAATTAGACCTGTCATCACCTATCATTAGGAAATTCACATGAATTAAAACAGTACACAGTAAATCTTTTCTTCCCTTTTTCTTACACTCCTCACCCCATCTCACAGAAATATACACAATAATTCACCATAACCAAACACTACATGTCAATAACCAACCTGTTCAAACAATTAGTATTTTCCAAAGGAGTCAAAATATGCAAATCTCTAAAGTTCCTCTAGGAAATGAGAGATAGGAAGCAGAGACATAATACAAAATAGGATCATGACCAGTTATGAAACTGTGAACCCCAGCGTTTATGTTAGATGTTTAAAGATCCAATGTGTGAAAGACCAACTGTCTAGGAAAGTAGACACAGAGATACCTTTTGCCAGCTCTTTATTTAACCCATTTATCTTTAACTTCCATCCTGGGAGCCAACATCACACAGAAGCTTAATATTGTTTGGAAGTCTTATCACTGGTTTTTTAATGCTTATCCATGGATATTTGTGTGCCCCCCCCCCCGAATTAATATATTGATATCTTAACCACCAAGGTGATGGTATTGAGGTAGAGCCTTTGGGAGGTGATGAATTCATAAAGACAAGTTCCTCATGAAAGACTTTAGTGCTGTTGTAAAAGATCTGAAAGAGTACCTATTGTTTATAAGCTACTCAGTTTGTGATATTTTGCTATAGTAGTCCAAAGTAAATTAAGGCAACGTGATTAAATCTCTGTTGAGTAGCTACTACCGTATGTGAGCCTTATACTCTGACAATTATGTGGAGAACCTGTGTAATGGGAAAGATACCAGGCTGTAGACAATTATGCATCAAAGTCCATCTCAAACTTTGATATTCATGGCATAGTTTATTAAGCAATAATGAAAATGCTAGAAATATTATTTTTATAAGGCATTTAAAAAATTCAAATCTACTCTAAACTTTGTATTCCCCATTATTGGCTTAATTTTTAAGAAAACGAAATAGCACTTTTAGGTCCAGCAATCATTTTTATTAATATATTATTATGATTCTTTCCATTACAAAGCTAATAATGCATATTTCACAATGTGAAATCCTTTTAAAATATTGGCATGCAAAAAAATGTACTTTACTATTTTAATTAATGTTCCTGTCATATTCTGAATATTCTGATACACTTTCAAGGGGTGTGAAGTATTAGGAACATAAATACAAATATTCATTGTTGCATTTCATTATGGCTCAGATAATGAATAGAAAAGGAAATTTCCATAAATTGATGTGTTGGAATTTAGAGTCTTTTTCTGTTGTTACTGAAGCTTGTAATTTTCCATCTCAAATATTTCTTTGATAAAACAGTTTGCTTATTTCTTAATAATGACCAGATAGAAAGGTTGAGAACTCCAGAAACTAGTAAGGAACAAGTGTGTGTGTGTGTGTGTGTGTGTGTGTGTGTGTGTGTATCTGCGCGATGACCTCTATTCAATAGGAGAGGATTTCTTTACGAACTTATGGTAGAGATTATGGCATGGTTGGTAACTCAATTGCCAGATGCTCCCTGTGGAATTGCTGCTTCTATCTGGTCCTGGGACTATGGATAGAAGTTTGAGACTGGAGTCCTTGCTGCTGGGGAGAGGCAGACTCCAACTCAAAGTGTGTTTCCCTTCCACCTCCTTCTCCCACATCTATTGCCAGTTCTTTTTGTGGGTAGAAATAAAGGGGAAGACAGCTAGCAAGGAGCCTGGGGTCACAACAACAGCGCAGAGTGTAGAAGTTACTCTTCAGGTCTATGAAGTATTAAGGAAGTGGCTAGATCAGAGATTCCAACCTGTGTACAAAAAAGACATGATTAAGAATGTTTTTACTTCAGCATTGTCTGTGACTATTAAACATTAAAAGCAATGTAAATGTTCAAAAGGATAATGAGAAAATAAGGGGAAAATTAGCAAATTTTAACCTCATGTATCAAGCAGGATAAACATTAAAAATAAAAAATTGAAAAATTCAAATTGCTAAAGACTGCATTCAATGCAATTCAATTTAAAAATGTCACAAAGTAAAATAACACTCTACAGATGTTTACCAAACAGGTAAATAACAAATAAAGAATGATGCTTACTTCTAGGGAACATGGAAATAAATATCATTTAGAAGAAATCAGAAATGACTCACCCATATCTTTGATAAATTTGTTTCTTTAAAAAAGTAAATGAACTAAACAAAGCAAAAATTTTTTATGATTCATTTTTGTTAAGTGGTAGATGTATTAATATCTATTGTGCTGTTCTCTATTGTTTTTTAATATTTGCATTACCCCATAATTTCTAAAAAGATGAAAAAAAGAGTTAAGCATAGCTGTGTCTCATTACTTTCCAGGGGTGATAACTTGGTCAGTCACTCATTATTTCTGACCCTCAGTTCTCTATAAATCTTCGACAGTGTCTTTGTGAGGCCTAGAGGTAATGAATGTTAAGTGCCTGTCACCTGAAGGGCCACAATAATGGAGACTCTTTCATTATTATTATCAATAATTTCCCCAACTTAAAGTGCCCATTTGGTTTTTTTTATAATCAACATTTTTATTATGATATTGTGGGGTACAGTTAAGAGTTAGGTATACAAATATGCTTTCAGGCACTCTTGTTGATAAGAGGTGTTTCCCCATCCCCTGACAGATGTTTACTACCATTAATCCCATCTCCCTTCTCCCCCGCCCTAGTTTCCCACCACTGTCAGTCTTTTTCTTATGGTATTACGTTGGATGATCAAGTTCCACTATATGAGTGAGAACAAGTGATACTCAGATCTTTGTTTCTGTGAGAGGTCACTCAGTAAATGGTGCTGGGAAAACTGGCTGACCACATGCAGAAGATTGAAACAGGACCCCTATCTATCCCCATACACAAAAATTAACTCCAAATGGATCAGAGACCTAAATGTAAAACCCCAAATCATAAGAACCTTAGGAAAGGAAGGACATACCCTCATGGAAATTGGAACTGGCATCCAATTCCTGAACAAAACCCGAAACCCATTGGCCATAAGAGATAAGATAGACAAGTGGGACCTCATTAAACTGACAAGCTTCTGCAAAGCCAAAGGAACCATCAAGAGAGCAGGGAGACAGCCTACAGACTGAGAAAAAGTATTTGCCAACTCCAGGTCTGACAAAGGCTTAACATCTTGGATCTACAAGGAACTCAAATGTGCTGAAAAGAAAAAAACAAACAATCCCATTATAAAATGGGCAAAAGGTATGAACAGACACTTCACAAAAGAAGACATCCAAACAGCCAACAGGCACATGAAGAAATGTTCAACCCATTTGTTAAATGAAAATGAGTGACATCAAGCAATTGAAAAATATAGTGTTTCTAATTTTCTCATGAGGTTTCTCATTAATTTACTAATGATTCAAGAATTTAGTTATTTCAGATGTATGGATAAGAGAATTGAGGCTCAGATGAATAAAACAGCTTGTCAAGTTTACCCATCCTAGTTAGTAAAAGTGGACCAGATTGGAAACAGAGTAAATTTATTAAAAAATTAAAAGTTCCAAAATTGTTTCTTAGAAGGACTATTTGAGAGATTCAGATAGCCTTGCAATAGAACACATTTTAAAGAATGGTAATTTTTGTTTGTTGCAAATTTTAAAAGAATTATTATGCAGAAGAGTCAGACTTTTTCTATGTGGCTTCATAAAGCAAAATGAAGACCACCAATGGTTGTTTGGGTCCAGGAGGCGCAGATGTTTTTTCTTAAAAAATTAAAAGGAGAACTTAATACTGATTAGAATTCATGGATATCCATTTCTTCTTTTTGATGAGTCTTTCAGGTTTTCCAGAACTACTATTATAAGATCTGCAAGTAGAGATACTTCTACTATGTTCACTTCTTTTCCAAAACAAATGTTCTGTCTTTTTTCCCCCTGACTTATTGCATTGACTAAAATCTGTAAAAAAATGCCTAATAGCCAGGGATGGTGGTATAGTCCTGTAGTCTCAGCTCTTCAGGAGATTGAGGGGGAAGCAATATTGCTTGAGTCCAGGAGTTGGATCCAGCCTGGACAACAGAGCAAAACTCCAAAATGTCTAATAAAAAACTAAGAGAAGAAGTGTTATCAGAGGTCCTTTTCTTGTTTCTAATTTTGGCAGAAATGTGCTGTTTCACTATTAAACTGGGAAATGTATTTTGTAATCAAGAATGGGTGCAGAATTTGTTGAATATGCTAGATAATTGTGTTATATATAGCTTTAAAATTATATTAATGGGTTTCTGAATATTTACAATCACAAATTATAATAATGCATTATTTTGTAATGTAATATTGTTGACTATTGGATTCCATTTGCTCATATTATCTTTGAAATTTTTACATGGAATTTATAACTTGTTTTTTAAATTTTTCTTTGTATTTAGTGATTGTTATTAGATTTTAGTATTGCTGTTATAGTTACCAACAAACACCTTTCAAAACTTTATTTGGATAGAGGAATTTAAGGCATACGTGGAATTACCTGGTCATTGAAGAATTCCACGGTAATATTTCTTGGATGAGATGTTATAAATATATTTTTTTCAAATTTATCATTATTAGAAATGTTTTAGTTTTAGAATTTCTCAATTTTTTCTTTAGAAATCAGTCTGTTTATACTTTCCATCTACACCTTGAAAACCAGTAAACTATAATTTTTGGAATATTATCCATTTTATAAAATTTTAAAAATATATTTTTCTTTTTTTGCTTTCATTAGTGATATTTTGTTAATTTTTCCTAACTTATTTTGATATATTTAAAATTATGAATCTTTTTATATTGCTAATTTAATTTTTTTTCCATACATTCATTATTTCTAGAAGTTTGCAATTCTGTAATATAATTTTATACCTTCACTGAGTCAAGCTAATTAATGTATGTGTACTGTGTTGCTAAGAAATAAGTAGATTTTTAATTATTTATCTCCTTTTAACTTTGGTAGTGATCTCTACAATTTTTAATGTATGGCACTTCTTGATGTATGTTTGATAGCCCTAAAAAATGTCTAATTTTAAAAATATTTAGAGAGGACTTGAGGGAAAAGACATCTTTTATTATTGGGATGCAATTTTTTTTTTTATTTTCATGATATCTATCATTCTGATTATACACATTAGACCCTCTAACTTTATTGCCCATGTGATAAATCTTAGACTAAGAGTTGATAACTACAATTATTAGTACTCTTCTGTATATCTTCTGTATATCTCTTGAGTGTCTTGTTATTTCTGCTTTGTAAAAGTTGTTGTGCTTTTGGTTCTTAGATATTGCCAACTGCTAATGTCTTAGTTGTGAATTACGGCATTTAGCATTACAAAGGTCTTTAGCAGGGATTCTAACATTTCAGATAACAAAATCAACACAGTTTCTTTTTTCTTTCAACAAATAAACTTTTCAAAATTAAATTATTGATGTATAACTAACACAACAAAATGCATTTAAGTCTACAATTTGATGTTTTGGCAAATTCATGCATTTGTTAACTGTCATCACAAGAAAGATACAGAATATTTCCATCATCCTAAATTAATTCCCTTTTTTACCTTGTACTAACCTCACCTCTAGTCAAACACCAGTCTGCTTCCTTTCACTGTAGGTCCATTTTGTCATTTCTAGAATTTCATACAAATGGAATCATAGGTATGCAGTCTATTAAGGGTGACTTTGTTCACTGAACTTAATGTTATAGAGACTCAATAACTTTGCATGTGTCTTTAGGTATTTCTCTTTACTTATTGCTAAGTAGTATTATATTGTGTAGAAATATCATAGCCTATTTATCCAATTGTCTGTTGTTGAACATTTGGATAGCTTCCAGGTTTTAGGTATTATGAATAAACCTGTTATGTACATACATGTATATATCTTTATGTATGTTTTCATTTTTCAGTATAAAAATTATGAGTAAAATTTCTGGGTTATTTCATAAGAGCATATTTAACTTTTACAAACTGCAAAATTTTTTCAAAATGGCTGAAACTTAAAAGATTTTTTTCCAATGTAAGAAAATTCTCATTGTTTCATGTTAATATTGACACCTGCTATTTTTTGGCTTTTGAGTTTTAGCCATTCTAATAGGTGTATAGTGGTATCTCGTTGTGGTTTTAATTTACATTTTTTCAGTGAGTAATGATGCCGAGCAGTTTTTCCTATGTATTTATTAGCATTAATGTATCTTGTTTAATAAACTATATGTTGTAACTGTGTCCATGTTTTATTAGGTTGCTTGTCTTATTATTAATTTATTCCTATTTGGAATGAAATGTTTTAACAGTTGTATAGATTAATAATATTTTCTCGCTATTTTGAATTGTGTTATTTTTTATCCTAATATCTTTGGAAAATCAAACATTTAAAATTTTGTTAATGCCACTCAATATTGCACCCTCTTTTTCTGGATGTGAGCTCTACTTAGTGTTTTCTGTAAAACCACAAATTTGCCACATTTTCCCTTTTTAGAAGTAAGTATTAATTAATTCTCTGCTCCCCTGCAATCTCTCACTCCTACTCTGTTGCTTTTGAATTCTTATGTTCCCAGTTACATGTTAATTTATTATCATTGTAAACGCTTTACCAGTTATGTTGTAGGAGTGAACTATGAGTGATTTAATATTTCAAATTATTCTAACACACACACAAGATTTTGAAACTTAAGCTGTCTTCATTATTAAACCTTTCTTTCAAAATTCGCCTTGCAAACAAAATTTCACCAGCACATTGCTGTCCATGAGAAATTATCTCATATGCTCATACCAAAATTCCTTTAAGGTAGGCAAGGAAGATTTAATTTTAGTTCTACTGTAAAAGATACAAAAAATAGAGATTCTGCATTTTAATTGACTTGTTCATGTTCACAAAGTGAAAATGCAAGAGAACAGAAAATTAATACTCTTCCCAATCTAGTATGTTGATTATGTATAGCTTCTTTTGAAAAATTTTAACATAGCATAATTGAACTAAGATAAATATTAACATTGTAAAAGAGAGAAATTGTCTACACTGGAGTCTGGCTGTCATAGTTACCTGCCAGAGTCAAATAAAGAGAATCGTGTGTGTGCGCGCGCGTATGTGTGTGTGTATGTGTGTGTGTGTGTGTGTGCGCGCGCGTATGTGTGTGTGTGTGTGTAAGAGAGAAAGAGAGAGAGAGAGAGAGGAGGGGAGAGGATAATTGTGTGGCAATTGAGATGTTGAAACAGAGTTTTGATTGGTCAGTTAGCTTTCAAAATCTCCCCAAGTGCTCTAATTAATAAAATGTATGCATACTCTTGATTATAATGTAGATGAGCACTATAGCTTTTGCAATAGTGATATAGATTGTCAATGCACAATTCTGTAAATTATCCTTTTTCATATTAAAGAGTCATTGTCCTAGCCTATTTGCTAAGGGGCTTGAGTATTTTTATTTTTAGAAGTCATTCAAAAGATAAGAAATTTATATGATGTTTTCGAATATGAGATAAACATTTATTTCTCCAGATTTAGTCACATAGACTGTAAACATTGATGAGAAAAAAATGTTAAGAATAGCAGCAAATGAATTCCTTCTTTGTGATTTTGTGATTCCCCCCATCTGTTGATGTTGGTAGCCTATCTTGTAGGAATGTTTATATGCATGAGTACCTTACATTCTGATGCTGATTTAAAATGACATATCCTAGAGAAGTGGATTTCACACAGCTCAACTATGATGCAGAGAAAAGCACAGATGTGACAAGTTGCTCTGCAATTTCACTTATTTTGTAATCATTTTGATCAACTAGATATTCTTGACGGCTCTGGTTCAGTGGTTATCAACCCTGTCTGCACATTATTATCCCCCGGGGAGCAATTTTAAAATAGCAATGCCAAGTCTTCATGCCTAGAGATTCTGGTGTTTGTCAGGGACAGGCTCATATCATTTTACTAAGGTCTGTGGGTATATTGATCAGGTAGACAAAACTGAGTCCACTACTTTTTTTTTTTTTTAATAAGAGTAAATGTGTTAAAGAGAAAACAACATCATGAAAGCCCAAACCACCTCCATATCCAGGAAAAAAAAAATGTTAGTTTATATTTTAAGATGCTTCTCAATTGCAATAGAGTTTCACTTGGGGACACAAGAGGCATTAAATCAAAGACTGTGCTATGGAATAAAGGATGTGAAGTTTGTTTCTACTTAATTCAAAAATACAAGGGAGAGAAGCTCTATGCAACTGCGGAGAGACAGAGCACGGAGCATCAAAGGTGTATTATGAGAGGAGAAAGAACTATTTTCAGTATGTAAAGGGATACTATAAACAAGAAAAAGATACAAATACATATGGTTTCATAATTATACATACATCAATTTAAATTTATTTCAGAAGGAAAGTTGTCTCATAAAATTCAATGTCGTCATCTACTAGACTGCTTCACAAAGGTTGTCTTTCTACCACCAAATTATGAAATCAACTGAACAAGATTTCCAAGTATTTAGCTTTTTAAGCTATAATGTTTTCCCATATTTCTTTCTTTTTTTTTTTTTTTAATTTTTGAGTTGGAGTCTCACTCTGTCGCCCAGACTGGAGTGCAGTGGTCGCTCCCGGCCACCGCAGCCTCGATCCACTGGGCTCCGGCGATCCTTCCACCTCAGCCTCCCGAGTAGCTGAAACTACAGGCGCACGCTACCACACCCTGCTGATTTTTTGATTTATTGTAGAGATGAGGTCTCACCAAGTTGCCCAGGAAACCATATTTCTTTTTAATTGCATCATTGCATAGATAAGGGGGTGAAAACATCAATTTCTTGAAGATAGTTAAATATTATGCAATAGTTTAATCCTGATGCCAATGTGACTGTGAAAAAGACACAAATCAAGATAAGGAGTAATGTCTTAGGAACTAGTAAACCCAGCATCAAGAATTTTTTTCTAAGTGTGATCTATTTCCTCCAGTGGATGTATTCATTGTAATTGTTTTTGAATGCTACATCTTA
This sequence comes from Carlito syrichta, assembly GCF_000164805.1. Classification (NCBI taxonomy): domain Eukaryota; kingdom Metazoa; phylum Chordata; class Mammalia; order Primates; family Tarsiidae; genus Carlito; species Carlito syrichta. The sequence continues at coordinate 111,564 of NW_007231735.1, read as the reverse complement.
GTTATCTTTGTTTTGGAGTTGGAGTCTCACTATCGCTCAGACTGGAGTGCAGTGGCTGCTCCCGGCCACCGCTGCCTCTACCTGCTGGGCTCCGGCAATCCTTCTGCCTCAGCCTTCCAAGTAGTCGGAACTACAGGCGCACGCTACCACGCCTGGCTAATTTTTTAAATTTATTGTAGAGATGAATAGGTCAGAAATATTGTTGCAAGTTATCTTTGTTCTATAAATGTTGTCATAAAAATACTGTGAGACTTTCTTCACGTTGTACTCTGAGGAAATTTTTCTATTTGTGCATTTCTATTATGTGCTTGAACCCCTTCAAGAACAAAGTGTAATATTTGATGAGGTATCTAAAGCCTTCTCTTAGACTGTATGTATACACTAAAAGTAACGTGTGTTCCTCTACTACTGGTCTACATGACAAGGGGCCCAGATAAATATTGTTCAAGGAGTTTATTGTCATAAAGATTCATGCTATACCACACAACAGCTGGTTCTCTACTTTTATACACAGTTGGTTTCTCAGACCTAACATGAAGATAAGGGATAAGTTAACCTTTGTATCTTGATTGCCCTGTATCATACAAGACACGAATTTAGAAAATCATAAAAAAAAAAAATACGCACACTCAAAACGTTCATATTTAGGTCATATTTATTTAAATTATCTGTCTAAAAGGATCATATGAAATAGCTGATTCACTTTCTGCTTTGTACTGAGATGATGCACCTTTAGAGAAAATGATAAATCATTTTGCCTTCCAAATGCTTGCAATCAAAATTAGAGTGCACCATGAGAAATAGCTAAGATCAAATTACCTCCTGGCAGAATCAAATGCATATTAGAAATACAGAACCCATATGATAAAGATTAGTAGAGGAATAAAAAATAAATAAATTTAGCTTATGGTTACTACAAAAAAAGATGAAATGATCAGTAGCAATAGCAATTTTTTTTTCCCCCTACCGGTTCCCTGTGGATTTGCTTTGTGATGCAGTCGGGTGGGTAGGAAGCACATACACAGAACTAAAATGAGCTGTGGCAACCTTGTCAGGCTGCATTTTACAGCTTCCTTTCTAGTCTGCCATGTGAGTTGCCCTGGCCAAATATAGTTTTCTTAGGCTTTATCTTCAGAGAAGTAAAGAAAGGTGACCTCGTTTAGACAAAAATACTGGTTAGAAATGAATTTTCCCTTTCCTCAGTCTATTTGCACACTACAGAAAACCCTATTCAGAAAGCACTGTGCAGGGGCGATTCAATCTAAACATGGCATTCTCGAATCTGAACACTTGGAATCTTTTTGACAACAGAAGTTTGAAACATTAAAAAAAAAACTGAAATACTTTTTTTAAAAGAATGGCTCAGAGTAATGCTAAAATTGCCATTTTTCTTAAAGAAGTTGTCTTGGCAGAAAGTTTTATTTTTTAACTCTTTTGAAAATCCTGTTCATGAGTGTTAAGACAAAAAGCTGAATCAGGTACACTCAAGTAGTGTCTTCATTTATTCATAAAGCTGTTAAATACTACAAATAGTATAAAATACAAATATTATGTATACTATATTTTGATGACACCATAAAGAGTGTTTTTTTTAAATCTCGCTCTCTTTCCTGAATTTACTCTTGTGAACTGGAACACAGAATCCACATGTGCAAACTAGGAAGAACAGCATTTGTCTCAATGGCTGTTGCAACTATGTAATAAGCTGGGTCATGCAAAGCACTTAGAAGATTGCCCAGTACAGGATAAAGGTTCAGGCAATATTGGCAAATTAGTATTTTCAGGAATTGTTTGAAGTTATCGTAACCATGAGGAAGGATGGTGTAGTACAATAATAGTTGTCTCTAAACCTCTAGCAATGAAGAAGCCACTGAAGGACTAGCCCCACATGAAAATAAAATTGCATTCTACTTTACAATTTTGACTGGTCCCTTCTTTTGAAATCAGTATTGCTGCTTAAAAATTGTGAATGTCAAAATAATATTCTATTGATTATACTTCAAGTGAAGGTGCCCTTCCTGTTGACATAAGCATTTTTATATTAGATAGAAAAATACAATAAAAATTATTTGAAGAGAAGTAAAAAAAAAAAAAAAGCCATATGAGGAGACAAAAAAAAAAAAAAAAAAAAAAGAAAAAGAAAAAGAAAAAAAATGCTCTCTGTTCTTGGAGAAGCCTGAAAGCAAATATTCATTCAATACTGATTAAAAAGAGATTGGGATTACAGGTACAATAAGTTCAAGTGAAGGTTGTTGGTATTTCTATGCAACAAAAACTATATTGTCAGTGACCAAAAATAAATCTGATCTTAAAATATTATTTTTATTTATATTGTGGATATGGGCTTGAATCACATTTATCTTACTGATCTGTCTCAGTCTTCCAGTACAAGTGATATATTTTCATGAATTTCGTACTGGAGTTTTTGCCCTATTCAGTAATGATTGATAGTTCTTCCAAGGATCTTTTTTTTAATTTTCCTGTATGTTCTCTAGAGATAGTTTGCATCTTACAGTTTAGTACAGGGAAATATATTTCTTCCTTGACCTAGTTACACAATTCTCAAGTAGGTTTTTATTAAAATCGCATTTTCATGTCTGACAATGATGGTTCAACTTCTAAATATGCCACCTGATAGCCCTGTAACACTTATAGTTTAGAGGCACTCATGCACAGATCACGTTAGAAAATTAGCGGAAAAGAATGTCTCTTTGATTGGATTAAGCAAACTTTATAAAACGCCAACTAGCTATGGTTTATGAGTTTATGATATAATTCTTTATTTAGGGCCTAGATAGGTGCCTCTACTCTTGAGTAATTCCAATTAAATTATTAATGGTTTTGTAGACTCTAGCTCCATCCAGGTTGCTGCTAGAGTCTATAATACTGAGTGACCTCTCACAGAAACAAAGATCTGAGTATCACATGTTCTCACTCATATAGTGGACCTTGATCATCCAACGTACTACCATAAGAAAATGACTGACAGTGGTGGGAAACTGGGGGGGGGATGGGACTAATGGTAGTAAACATCTGTCTGGAGATGGAGAGACACCCGTTATCAACAAGGGGGCCTAAATGAAGCATATTTGTCTAGCTAACCCTTAACTGTACCCCACAATATCAAAATAAAAAATATTGATAAAAAAATAAAGTTCCATGTTTTCAAAATAAAAAAAAATATTAATGGTTTACACAGGGTTATTTGTTGCAAAGGAGAGAAACCAATTCCATGGTATCTAAAAAAGAAAAAGAAATGTAGTGCAAGGGCATTGAGTAGATCGTGGAATTTTTCTAAACGAGACAGAGCCAAGTTTGAGAGGTTTTTTAGGGAGAAAAGGTACATCCACAAACCTAAAGCTCATAATACCACCATGAGAGTTGCTACCAAGGATTTGGAATCCGTAATCCCCGGACACTTGCTTCAGGATTACAGCCTTGATAACGCGATCATTCCTGAGAAATCGTCTCTGCCTGACCCTCTGTAACTGTTTCAGTCTTTCACAACTGAACTCTGGTCCATTCACCTGCCCACCTTTTTTTTTTTTTTTTTTTTTGAGTTGGAGTCTCACTCTGCCCCAGGCTGGAGGGCAGTGGCATGCTCATGACCACCCCAGCGTCAACCTGCTGGGCTCCGGCGATCCTTCCAAGTAGCTGGAACTACAGACGCGTGCAACCACACCAGGCTAATTTTTTTCATTTATTGTAGAGATGAGGTCTCACCAAGTTGCCTGGGCTGGTCTCGAACCAGTGGACTCAGGCAATCCACTCGCTTTGGCCTCCCAAAGTGCTGGGATTGCAGGGTGAGCCACCGAGCCTGGCCACCTGCTTGCTACTTAGACAACTGTTTCATATGATCTTGTGTCTTCTGAAACTGTCAGTACATCCTGGTTCCAACGCTCAGCTGATAACTTGACTTTTTTTTTCCTCAGCAAAATAGCAGACAAAGAAGCAAGCAGAAGAGAACTTGGATGTGCTCACATTACTACATCTACTCGTATCCTTGCCCTGGAAACCATATACTACCTTTCTTCCTATTTTGATGGATACACTATTTGTTCTGCATATTACAGCAAACCCTTCCAAGTAAGCACTGGATTTCAGAGATTCTTACTTCAAAACTTTGACCTTGAAACTATCCCTTATCGTTTTTGCATTGTCACTATTTTCCTTGTATTGGATAATTCCCATTGTTGTATAACATACTCTAGTATCTATCAGAGCTTTAAAACAATCTCTTGACTAAACATCCAGTGAACTACTTGGTACTCCATGTTTTCCTATTAAAACAAATAATCTCAGGCTAGGTGCAGTGGCTCAAACCTGTCATCCCAGCACTTTGGGAGGTTGAGGTGAGTGGATTACCTAAACTCGTGGGTTCGAGACCAGGCCGGGCAACTTGGCGAGACTTTGACTCTACAATAAATTAAAACAATAGCTGGGTATGGTGGCATGTACCTGTAATTCCAGCTACTTGGAAGGCTGAGGTGGATGGATTGCCTGAGCCCAGCAGGTTGGGGCTGCAGTGGCCATGAGCATGCCACTGCACTCCTGCCTGGGTGACAGAGTAAGATTCCAACTCAAAAAAAAAACAACAAAAAACTTATGACTAAACATCAAAATTAACTACTTGTTCCTCCATTTTTTTCTGCCCTTCTTCACAAAACTCTAAATACCTATCTATATTTGCTGCATTCATTTCACCTCTGCCTTGTCTTTTGAATAAAGCCCATTGAGGCTTTTCTCTTCATCACTTCATAAAATTGTTCTTTTTATATTTTCTAATTACCTACATATTATCTAATACAATCATGAGTAATATGTCTTTGTTTTACTAATTTCATCCATAGCATTTGACAAAGTTGAGAAGTTGACTTGGCTTTTTCTACTCCTCCTTGGCCAATCTTTGTCTCCTTTTTTCCATTGCAACACTAGGTCCTTATATATTCTTTTGTCTCTACCTACTCTCACTTCCTGGGAGAACTTATCCTGTCTCCTAGCTTTCAGTACAATGAATTGACAACACCCAGTTACTCCTTATCTCCAGCCATCCACTCCTGCTCTTCCCTACCTTTTTGTTTTAGCAATATATCACTTTCTACCACTGGCTCAAGCTCAAAACCCTTTTAGTTCTTCTTGACTTTTACCTTTCATTCACGTACCGAACTAATACCGTCAAGAAATAAATATTGTAACTACCTTAAGAATATGTTCTAAATTTTACCCTCTTCAACCCACCTACATAACTACTACCTCTGACCAAGCCACTTTCTTCTCTCAATCTGGAGATGCCAACAGCCTTCTAAAATGATCCATTTGCTTCCACCATTGTTCCAAGACAGAAAATATACTCCACACAAAAACATGAGAGATCTTTGTAAACTCAGAGTGAGATCATGCCACTTCTCAGTTCAAAGCATTCCAATGGCTTCTAACCTCTAGTCCTACAATAAACAAATACTTGACATACAGAAGTGAAACTCCTTGGGAACAAGAGCTTTGTGTTGCTGTCTTTGCTGCTTCATTTTCTGCACCAGCGCCTAGATCAGTGAATAAATAAATATTTGTTATATGAATGATTCTGGGCAGCCAAATCAATTCATGTAGACTATGTCTAATATAGTATTAAACGTTCTCTCTCTTATGAATTGTTTTCAACTAAACAAATGACTGAAAAAAAAACCTTGGAACTCAGAACTGTGCTCAAGTAATCAAGTAGAAAGGCACTTAAGTTGAATGTCAAAGTTGAGTTATGAAACATTTTTAGACAGTACTCTATGAAGAATAGAGATTCTTTGCATATCACATTCAGAATCTTGTTATCAGCTCTAATCTTACACTGAGAGTACTTATTGAACCATGAGTGCAGTTGCATTCATGTTACAGAAGCAAATGCTTTATTGTCATGTGATCTAATGGCAAGCTCTGAAAATAAACATGCTTTTCAGGCATTTTTGTTTGTTTTTTGGTGACATTGAAGCAAATTTAAAAAACAAAACACAATGAAACAAACAAAAAAACAACTTAGCTATAGATTTCTAAAATGACGAAAATGTAGAACATTGTGAAGAACAAGCATCTTTAATTGCCTTATTAATCACACATATTGAAACCATATAATACCGATGGCACTGTGTGATAAGAGTTTGTTGGCCACTGGATAATTACTTGAATAAATTAACAGTTTTGGTCCTAGTCATTCAGTTATTGTGCTAAATATTGGAAGGAACTTTTAGATGAATATTCAATTCAATAAGCATTTCTTAAGCTCTGGGCACATGCTTATTAAATGCTAGAGTAATTTAAAAGTTATTAAAATGCAAAATAAAACCTCTTTCTTGACCTTATAAAACTTATACATAGCACAAGACAGTCCATTCTGTTAAGGAGTCTATATGCCAGCAAGAGAAAGAGGTTCACATAAACTTCTATTTAGTATAGAATGTGAAGAGAACAATAATTGTCAAAAGACTAAAGGATTCAGATGAGAAGTGTGTCAATTCAAACCATATGACCAGGGGACATTTCATGGAAGAAGTGATAAGAATCAAAACTCTGAACTATTTCACACGCTAATAGAACTGTGAATTCACCTGCATGCTTCCTTTGATTGTTTGCAATTCAAAATTATCATTTATTTCTGTTGAGCTATTATTCACATTAATTGTAATATAATTATAGACAATATATATATTTGAAATATATATATATTTGAATAATACGTAGAAACCTGACATGTGGAGATAGAGAAGGTAAAAATTGAGTAGAAAAAGGAAAAGAAAAATTTCTAAGAGCATATCTTTCAAGGGCATTAAAGATTAAATAAATTAAAACCAAAATCATGCCAAAATGGAAGAAGCTTGTATCCAGTATAGCCAGTATACTTAATTTGTATTAAACGTATATGCATATGTTTATCTGTAATATACATATGCACATAACTTGCACTTTTCTGAGTTAGCTTGTCAAGAAATACATAGATATTTGTATTAATTTTGATATAACATTGAGCTAGGTTAATATTACCCTAATAGAGAAACATGGTGAAATGAACCTGAAGATTTCATTGTGTTACTATTAAAGTAGAAAGTACACCACTTAATCTACAATATCGTATGCTGGCTAATATTTTTAAAATTATTATTGCTATTTCAATGTATGGAAAGTTAAATTCTTGTTTTCAAGGTTATTAGCATATTTGCAAATAAAAATGAAAATTATTTAGACTTGTAAAGGGAAAATGTCTCAACAATTTATTGAATATCTGCTAGTGTAAGACATCATGACACATAAAATAAGTGTTTGGTTTGAAATTGAGTCCCCCAAAAAATGAATGAATACATTAGCTTATAAATAACTAGTCAAGAAAATGAATATTATATACAAATGATAAAGCATATGTCACGTATTATATTGGAGTAAAAACTGTCATATTCAAATCTGGCAAATAAATGTCAAAATGAACATTTTCATAAACAATCTATGAGTGTATATAATTTGGCAGAAGTTTTGGAAACTATTTTGAGAGTATCTATTAAAATTTATGATAAACATAACCTGGGACACATTGTAAGAATATACCTTGAGATAATAAGAGATTTTTGTTATAAAATGTAATGGAATATTTTATACTTATAGATAAGATGTACTAAATAATTCTTATTTAAGAATCAACATTTTGTATTTCAACAGATAAAAAATTCAAAATAAATTATTTGTATCATGAGTCAACTTATCCATTGCTTTTTTTATTGCTTTTTTCAACTGCTTCTATTCATAGTGCTTTCCTAGAGAAACACATAGAATCAAAATAACATAAATTAAGTCTTCAAAGATGAATTTATCTGTATTTAACATCTGTATGTAAAATAAAGGGACAGTAATTATAAGACTAGGTTTTTGAGTCTTTGACAAAATTATAACTAAAGATTCTGGCACTACTACAAAGCTCTTATTCAAACTCTTAGGTCATTTTGTTCTCAATTCATTTTCTGCTGAATCAAGTTCTTTCCCTGGCCAATGGAGTTCTTGATTCAGTGCCATTTTTTTTTTCATGGATCAATTTTCTTTTTTAAATGTATTAGGGAGCACCAGAACTCACTCAAGATGATAACTGATGGGTAATAGACCTTAACTTAGTAAAACTAATTGACAAAAAATCCTAATTCTGATTGCAAACTCTTTGTTAGAACAAGCAATAAAACAATAAACTATTTCTGCTTAATTAAAATTTACTTAGCAAATTTAAAGGTAAATTTGTTAAGATTCAAGAGAGTGGAAGGCCAAGCCATCTGTTCCCACATACTATCTTGTGACTTACAGTGAATAATATTCATGCATTTTGGATGTTGCCAAGACAATTGAATGTCAAAAAGACCTTCTATGTTAGAAGCATATTTTTGTCCTTTCTTGTAAATGTAATTCTTGCTAAGAATCAAAACTCTTACTACTTCACACTCTAATAGAATTGTGAATTCACCTGCATGCTTCCTCTGGTTGTTTGCACTTCAAAATTCTCATTTTTTTCTGTTATACTATTATTTAGACTAATTATAGTACTATTATTGAATTATGTTTATCTTTTGGTAATACATAGTAATATTTGTATATTCCATGAGTAACATTAAAATATTTGAGATATAATAAAATCATGAATTTATTATTTTATGAATTCAATGTATCTAAATAAATTAACTTAAATGAAAGGTTGAGTGACTTCTCTAAAATATGGAATTGAATTAGTTCCATTTCAGAAGATTCCCCTAGGCTGTAAAACCATCATCTTAGTGGAACTTATAGCACTTTTCAGCTTTTATGTTATTGTCCCTAGTTTAATATTGTCTATTGTCCTGTGTTAGAGTCTCTGTTGGTGATGTCCATGGAAAAAAGAGAATAAAAAAGCTTGCCATAAGCAAGAAAGATAAACAATAACAGGAGACTTTAGTCACTAGTAGCTTTGGTTTATCAAGATTAGAATGTAGCCGGGCTTGGTGGCTCAGCCTGTAATCCCGCGCCTTTGGGATGCTGAGGTGAGTGGATTGTCTGAGCCCGTGGGTTCGAGACCCGCCTGGGCAGGTGAGACCTCATCTCTACAATAAATCAAAAAATTAGCTGGGCATGGTAGCGCGCGCCTGTAATTCTGACTACTCGGAAGGCTGAGGCGGAAGGATCGCCGGAGCCCAGCAGGTCGAGGCTGCGGTGGCCGGGAGCGACCACTGCACTCCAGTCTGGGTGACAGAGTGAGACTCCAACTCAAAAAAAAAAAAAGAAAAGATTAGAATGTAAATATATTTCTGATTTATCTAGCTGATTATGCAACTTCTAGAAGAAAGAAGAAAATGATGAGAAGAATAGTTAAGGAACTTTTATTTAACCCAGTAAGAAAAATCATACTAAAGTAGGAACAACAGAAAATTTCGGGAGGAGGTGAAACAAAACGCTTAAATGGAGAGGAAAATTGAGATGAATCAAATCTTATATTTATAGTATCAAAGCCTAGATTCATAACTACAATTCATATTTTTATAGCAATAAATAGTCACTGTTTATTAAATTTAAAACAGTTTAATACTAATTCATGTATTTTCAATTGGTTTTATTCATCAAAGTGAAAATAGCTGTCAAAGAGTCCTATATTAAGTAAAGCTTAATTAATAATTTAAGAAAACATGGGCCATGCAGGAGTTGTGGTCCATGATAACATTCAGAAGACCCTGTAGAAAAAGTCAAGTCTTATTCTATCAAGTTCAAAGTAAAACCAGGACTAATACCTGCAAAGGTCAGAGAGAAGATCAGGTAAGGAAGAAAATCCTTATACAACTAGATACCCTGAAAAGGAATGGTTTGTCCAATGGGCTGAATGCCAGAAGGGCTAGTGTAGGGATTAAGTTAGGTAGCAGGAGTCATGATGAGGGAAAGTTGTAACATTTATGTGTGAAAGGTATTCCCTATATGTCAGATAATTATCATAGCAAGGACAGAGGAAGATTCTAAAATCTCCATTTCATGCATAGAGAAACTAAGACAGAGAAACTCAGTGAATGTTGAAAGTCCTTCTTGCAGAAGCTTTTAGTGCTTTACCACTAAAACCTGTCAGTATGTTATTTTACATCCAACTGCAAACATCCTCATCTGTCCTTTGGACATTTGACCCCAACCATAGATGCCAGACAGATTGTGGGGAGTTAACACCCCTAGAGGCAATCTGTAGCAGTGGCTCTCTTCAAATACTTCAGCTTCCTCCTTTCTGTGTAGGAGGATCTGTGTTATGTACCTTTACCCAGAGCTTTTCTGAAGAATTGATCTCCAGTCACCCGCTGCAACAGTCAGTTTAACAATACCCCCTCTATCCAGTGAACCCCACGTTTCTCCACCTCCAATTCCCCATTCCACTACGAGTGTACCCTGTACCTCCTAAATAAACTATTTGCACTCAAATTGCTATCTTAAAATCCATTTCTAAAGAAACCAAAACTATCATACAATGATACTGCCAAGATTCACACCCATCCCTATCTCCAGAATCTGTAGCTTTTCCATAATGTTGGGTTGTTTTCCTCTAGATAAATGAATATCTCCTAATGCCCCTTCACATTCTAATACAATTGTACAATTCTATATGTGACATGCTCACATTTATGATTTTAAGCTTCTGTGACCAGTAATGCAATGTGATATTTTGTTCTCACTATTTTGAGAATAATTTGATGTAATTTATTATTAATATGACCAGTGTATTTTAGAAGTGCTTTATGAACTGATTCTAGAACAAAGAAAATTCTTGAAAGCTTAGGAAATGCTATTTTATTTTTTAAAATTCTAATCTGCTATACTTAAATTTCAGGTGAAATTGTTTACTCATAAATTGCCAGTTATTACCTATCAATGCTGGGATATTACTGAGACACCATTAAAATGTTTGTGCAATTATTTTCATTTTTATCTCAAAGGCATTTATGATTTCATGTGCTTAAAAACCCAGGGATAGCTTTTTATTTGTATGTTTATCTCACATGACTAGGCTTTCTAAACTAGATTTCTAGTGACACTCTTAAGCTCCTTTAAAAAAAAAATGCAGTGAAATTTATTAAAAGAAAAACAAAACAAAAACCACTGTGAGGTCTAACCAGATATATAGCAGGATTTTTCTCTAGGTCCTATCAAGTAAGTCACACAGTCCAAATTACAAGATAGCTGTCAGTGGGGTGCTTAACAAGATATTTTTCTATTAGGAAACTCTGAGACAATCAAAACAAAAATTAGAGTGGAACTTAAACAAAATTCCACAGAGTTGGGAAAAGATGTCTGTTTTTTTAATAGTTTATCTTAAGATCCTATTTCCACAGGGGAGTTTTATAAAGCTGTTTGTAGAAAGAGACCCTGTAGTATAAATCTCTGATAATTGTCCAATCATCAATGAGGGAAAACTCACCACCTTATGAAATAGATCCACTTGGAACATTTGTATCTCTTGAAATTTCTTTCTTATGGTCATGTTACCTACTTATTTATCATAAATTGGTCCTATTTTTACCCTCTGCAATGATTAGGAAAAAACCTATTAATGGTTTAATTGATGCTTTTCAATTATATAAAGATAGCTCTCCTTTCTAAATCCTACCCACCAAGTTAAATGTTGGCATCATAATAAGCAAGTCAAGGGTACCACAAGCAACTCAATACACTTTTCTGGATTGTCTCCTTTGCCATTTCTTCTCATCCAGAACTGAGGGTAACTAGATCTGGAAAAGGGCAAGAAAAAAATGAGAATGAAAAATGAGATGAAAATAAAATGAATGTTTTACATACTTTGATAGAAGAGAAGCAGAAAGAATGATATTGAATGAATAATGACACATAGAACATAATTTATAGATGACAGTCTGTACTGATGTACTGATGTCGCTGGAAATCCTTTTTAATTCATACTGAAAAACACATTGTAGTCATTCCTAATGCTCTAGTAGTATTTTGCAGAGAAGTAGGCTAGGATAACCATTTGGAGCCTTTTTCTCTGAATAACACAAATCAGAATAGCTTTCTAAGTCTCTGTTTTCAATAGATATCCAATGCCAATATAGTGTGACAAGAACTATATAACTATAAATTGTTATGTTAGACTCAAATGATAATATGTTCACCTGCATACATAATCTTAGGATTTCATTCTCCTATATGTACAAGGTTAGTCGCAGTGCCTGGCACTTATTTGGCATTTCAATGAATAATTTTGGAAAACACACACACACACACACACACACACACACACGCACACACACACACACACACACCAAAATACATCAAAAGTCTAGTTGTTATTTAAACTTTACTCCAAAATGCACTTGGTTTTGAGATTGGTAATAAACTTCTCATTAAAATTGTCTATCCTCACCCTTTTCTCTTCTCTACGTATCATTCTCTCCTTAGCCTATAATAATGGGAGTGTTATCCTCACAATCACATTCCAGTTTTCTTTTTGAAGACTTCTATCTTGGTAAATCTATTGGTGTATATGACCCTCATCTTGCCCATTGCTGGATCCTTCTCAATAATGAAGGTCTTTACTAACAACTCCACATAAAGAAGATCCTCACTCTTCCAGCACTCTATCTTGTTATCTCACTTTATTTTCTGCATAATATTGCTCGCTGTGCCTGCCTGCCTGCTTTCCTGCCTTCCTTCCAGCCTTTCATGGCTTCTTTGTTCGTATATGTATGCAAAGTGAAGAAAATCACAAAATGCTACTATAAAAATATATACGTATTAATCAGTGACATTATATAGTATCAATGACAATTTTCCTAAACTAATCTATATATTTCATGCTATTCCAGTCAGACTAAATCTGCATGTCATGCAGAGGAGAAAATGTGAAAGAACAGAAAAGAACAAAAGAAATCAACAGTGAAAACAGATTAAGAACTCTTAAATCATATTCAATTCATAAAGTTTGGTATGTTTAATTAATAATGAAATTTTAAACTAACAGGAAAAGAATGATGATTAATTTGAATAAAAGAAATTAGATATCTAATTTATGCCAATTGAAAATTACACTAATTAAATATCTAACTGTTATAGAATATGAGAATATTTTTCAGAATATTTGGGTGTGGTGGGTTTTTGCAGGAACATACAAAACATAGAGCCTTAAAAAAAAAGAAAAATTTAGCCGGGCTCGGTGGCTCAGCCTGTAATCCCGTCCCTTTAGGAGGCTGAGGTGAGTGGATTGCCTGAGCCCGCGGGTTCGAGACCCGCCTGGGCAGCGAGACCTTACCTCTACAATAAATCAAAAAATCAGCCGGGCGTGGTAGCGCATGCCTGTAATTCCAGCTACTTGGAAGGCTGAGGCGGAAGGATCGCTGGAGCCCAGCAGTTTGAGGCTGCGGTGGCCGGGAGCGGCCACTGCACTCCAGTCTGGGCGACAGAGTGAGACTCCAACTCAAAAAACAACAAAAAAGAAAAATTTGATGGAATAATGATTTTGAACTCTTCTTTTGAAGAAAGCCATTATTAGCCAAGTAAAACGACATACCCTAGAGTAGTAGAAGAGATGGAGGATAAAGATTATTCATATATAAAAAATTCCCTTGAATCAATATTGTAAATACAAACAACCCAACAGAAAGAAAATGGTCAATGGCTGTAACAATTCACAGAAAAATTGCAAGTTGCCCAACTCCACTTACAGTGATTGGCACATAAATTATAATATCACTGAGATTCTATTTTCCCATCATATTTTTATCACTTTAAAAATGCCTGAAAACTTTTAGGTGGGATGAAAATAGAAAACAGAAGCTTTTACATACTGATTGAATGTAAATTTCAGAAAATAATTAAGAATTTTCAATCAAAATAAAAAATGTGAATACCTTTTTTCTTTCTCTCTCCAACTCACTCTTAATATCTGCCCCCAAAGGGTGTTTAACCAAAAAGGGTGTTTAAATTTTCTAGGAAGAAAAATTAAAAATTACCTAAATATCTATTAACAGGGAATGGTTAAACAGCTGTTTATTTGTATAATTTGATAATATATTCTACAACCAAAGAAAACAATGGAAAACACAAATACATTATTTGCTTGCCTATGACAAATTTTGTAATTTTGTAAATAATGTTATCTACTATATGAATTGCACAAAATTCTCTTCATTCATGATTATGTGGATAAGTATGTATGTAAATATATAAGGACACTAAAAACACACCCAAAGATTTTAGATCTTTGGGTTTTGTTCTATGTATTGCTTTTTCAATGGGGATCTTATTTTAACATGTGCATACAAAAATTGTGATTTTGAATCTTTTATCAAAGCATCAAAAGTGAATGGTAATAATTTTTGTAAATGAAGGAAAAAGCTAGTCCCTTTGGTAACTCCAGTTACTTAATCTCTCCGGTAACTAGAGTTATCTTTGCAAACTCTAGTTACTTAATCTCTATAGTAACTAGAATTGTAAAAAAAATCATATTCACCACTTACTGAATGGATATTATTTATCAAATGTTGTATTTATTTAATTTTTGACTTTATAGTTGAGAATACTCCGATAAGAAAATCATTCCAAATTTACAGAACTGGTATGTGAGAGATTTGATTCAATTTTTTAAAAAATCAGACATTCTCTTTATTCTGTAATGCTAAGGGATCCTAAAAATAACCAGTTAACAGTTTATTTTGCATTATGTGATAAATATTTAAGATGTATTTGATTTAGAAAGATTTTAATGTAATATAGTATACGAAGAAATATGAAAGAATGACAGACAATTCAAACTATTTTTGGAAAAAATTGATAAGCATCTCTTTTCCCCACAAATATATTAAAGCTTTTATTGACTTGATTGTTTGGAATGATGCAGTATAAAAAATGGGAAAACTATCTTAGCTAACAAACATAGCATCATATATGCAATACAGTTCTAGGTGACACTTTATTCTAGACGGCTTGATTTCAGGGGTGATTCTCTGTATTTGTTTCAGATAGCAGGGTCCACTATAATGTGTTGAACAAAATTGTATGTATTTAGAAAATGAACACCCAGATGGAATTTGCAGCACAAGAGATTTCTTGGGGATAGTGCTTTTGAAAAATAAAAGTGGGGAGAAATCAGGCGTAAGCAGGGAAAACTGTTAAACCTTGGCACTGACCTGACATCTGTTGAAGAGGAGGCAGGAAAAGATTTGGGTAGGTAAAGCCTCAGATGCTGGTGCTTCTCAGAGAACAGTCTCAGCCTAACATGGAGCTTTTCCATGAGAATGCTTGCAGATGAGATGACACTGAGCAGAAATGGCCTGGTACCATCGCTAAGCTTGGAGTGATCCAAAGGTGTGTGCCCTTTGCTCAGAGGTCACAGTGGATCTTGAATGTACTCCCCTGAACGCTCCCCTCTAACTGCTCCCCTTTTTGGTTGGTCCCCTTGTCAAGGAACGTCTGAGTGACACACATCCCTGGCTGCTGCATCAGATAGCACGTCACTTGGTGAGACCCTTAAAATGAGCTGAGTTCTTGTTGCCCAGTAACTATTGAATCCTCTGGTGACACTGTCTGTATACAGTTTGCTGTGATTGGAATGTGGTTTTATTCTATTTACATTTCTTACCAAACATAACTGTAAATAAGTGAATTAGTAATACACTACAGATTCCTAAGAGTGATCATCTCAGCAAGGTTTTTTTTTTTTCTTTTAGACCACAGAGGTGCAGAAAATGAAATGATGTCCTGGAGGAGTTAAATCACACTTCACATACCTAGGGGTGTCACTTGTCATTAACACGCTCAAAGTATCTAAGTCAATGAGCCGTGAAATGTCTGAGCATGTTAGGAGAAATTCACTATGTGAATTTAATTATTTTCCTAATTACAAAAATATACATGTCTGAGAAAAATGTGTGAGATCGCTGAAGTGCTACTCCATAGCCAATGGGCACATGTCTGTGTATCTGTGGGAAGTCTTTTCTATCTGATGAAATTATATGACTGGTTGGTTTTAGGGATTATAAATATTTTAGTGCCACTAAAGATGTTTTTTTAAAGAGTAAATCATTTCAACAACTTTATAGACAAGCTAAAAACCATAATTCATTTATTTTGGGGCCAAAAGTCCTTCCAAAAATAAGCTAAGCAATCTAAGTATAAAAATTGAATTATAATTTTGTACCTGCTTCTGTGTATAGATTTTAAAATTACTCTATACTTATCTGAAGGGGGACTCACAAAAACTCGGAATTATCTTTGCGAAGGCGGGCACCTTATTGTACACTTAGTATTTGTTCCTCCAGATCAGTCAGCCAAAGTCTTTATCTGGAAGTGTTGAGAAGGTTGCTCACAATTTGTGAAAGAAACATCCCTCTCATGGCAAACAGACAACTGCTTCGTCTACCATGACAACGTATCTACCCACACTGTGTTGAGTGATCAGCAGTTTTTGACTAAAATGGCATACTTCCATGCCTCACCCTCCTTTTTTGCCCGATCTCACCCCCAGCGACTTTTTTTGTTTGTTTGTTTCTTCAGATGAAAATAGCTCTCAGAGGGAAACGTTTTGCTGATATGGAAGAGATGAAACAAAAAACAGCAGAAGCACTAAAATACATCAAAATTGATGAGTTCAAAAACTGTTTTGAGCTTTGAAAAAGCAACTTGATAGATGTATTGCTTCTAATGATGAGTATTTTGGAGGTGACTAAAGTTTAAACCTGCAAGAATAAATGCACAATTTTTTCTAAATAAGTTCTGGGTTTTTTGGGTCCCCCTTCTTACATTACATATATTTGTGTAGGTACTTTTGCTTAAATGTGTGTCAAAATATATTTATCTGTATGTCTAGCTCCGTGTCTGGGACATTTTCTCACATGCCACTCTTATATACCCATTAATATTTGTGCATGATATCCAAGGAATAGTAGAATTCAATATGGTTCGAAGGCTTCTTGGCTAAAATCTAAAAACCATATTATTAATTTCATGGTAAAAAAAAAGACTGAAGAAAGATACACGATTTGTGTTTCTTATATTGGTCATTGGTAGTACTATATTTTTATTCACATTTTTGTGTTTTGGCAACTGTATACTTCTTGGTAGGGAAATAATCAGGAATTAACAGTGGTCTTCAGAGTAAAATGCTCTGTGACGATCTGTGAGAAAACCAGCAAATAACACATTCCTTTTATCACGTTCATAAATGTCTATTGCTATTAGAAGCACTAATTAATACTGTGTGACAAATAGATTAGCATCTTTCTGAAAGTTATTTCCCTTGTAAAGTTTAGCATAAAAACAATTACATGGACTGAAATGACACTGTGATATGTTGACCCTGTATATCAGTGTTAATCTTGTTTTATATCTGCTTACCAATGAATAATTTTGTCTTGTTCTTTTCCATCTCAGTGCTGATAATCTAATAGTCATGAACCACTTGGTGAAGTTTTGTTGGAACTTACCAGCTAAAATTAAATATCCATGTTGATAAATTTTGAGACAATAAAATATAATTACTTTGACCGCATATTTTGTATTTATTATATGTCAGGAATTATGCTCAAAATATTATATTATTTTCTCAGTTAATCCTCACAATGAAACTGATAGCTAAAATTTATCATTTTGTTTTACTAATAAAGAAACTGAAACTCAGAAAATCAAGTAGTGATTTCTGAGTAAGATTCAGAGGAGAATGAAAATGTTGTCTAACCCTAAAGTTCTTAACTGTTCAGCTATAGCCCTGGGACAGAAAAGCAGTTTGGAAACATGTATGTATGAATCTACAGTCACTCTAACCTTCTTCACCGAACAGCATTTACCTACCAACTGAGAAAAAGTTGTAGAAGCTACAATTTGATTTCCTTGCTCTCATTTTACATTTGTTCCATTCTACATTTTCTCTGTCCAGTCTTTCCCTTGGCTTAGCATTGGGACTTGAGCTGTCATGCTGTTCCTGGCCCTCTGGCATTTATACTTGGCCTTCCTGAAGCTTGGCTGATGGCCACCAACTTGGACTTGTTTCCTGGTTTTCCTCCTGCTTTGCCACTTGGAAGTCAGCATAAGTGCTATGAATTGGCAAGCCTGCCTGTCAGGTCAGCCTCCCCTCCATCTCTCTGAAGGGCATACTTGGAGACAAGCTTGGTCTGTTATTATCATTACCATATTATAAAGAGAAAAGTATTCATAAAACGAGGTTAAAGCAGTTATCTTTTACATTGGCTACATCTGAACTGGCACAAAAATGTGTCTCTGGACTCAAATCCTTAGCCCTTTTCATTAAAATATGTTTTCTCAAGATAAAACAAGTTTCATGTTGCCGTGAACTCTGGGGTTCTGTATTCTAACTTCACTGTGATTCCTCTCTGCATCCTTTTGTTGTTGGATGTCATGGCCCTGGCCTCCTTGCCTGGTTACAGACACTGACAAGCTATTTTGGTAATTGGCAAAGGGTAAATATTTCACAATTCAAGGATGTGAGTGGCTGAATTAAATAGTTGAAATGTACCAGAAGAAGATTAATCTTCCTCCATTTAGTATTACATGGAAATAAACTCTACAGAGATATTCTAGAGAAATACGTTTTTGGCCAGTTTCCTAAAAACCTTCTGGAAAAATTCAGCAGGCCATTGAGCACTGGATTGGGAGATGATGTCATTCTCTGTCTCTGTAATAGTCTAGTTGTTTTACCTTTGGATAAGTCACTTCACTTCTCTGTTCCTTAGTGTTCTCATTTGTGAAATTGGTGGATGACGAGAGGACTCTAACTCTCTTGAACCTGGGAGATAGGAATGGGAAGAAGGAGGTTTATTTTCCTGCATTCTTGCTTATATTTTTGTGCCCTTTGAAGCCCAGGATTTTAACTTCACAGCAACTTGGATGGACTTGAGTGATCTATCACAGAAACAAAGAACTGAGTACCTTCATCTTTCTGAAAGGCACTCATTATCAACATCTGGTGATAGATACCACATTGGGATATTCTAGTCCACACGGAAACAGTAAAACCAAAGGAACACCCATGTCTCAGAAAGTGTTGTGTGAAGACTTGCATGGCCAGAAGAACCACCAGATACCAGACTTGTGGCCTCTTTGCTGGTGAACTGTGGAAAAAAAGAATGTGGCTTGGATTTTACTACAGTTATGCAACTGTCTTTGTAGGTTAAATTCATAGTCAGCATTTACTTTGACCGTTGTCACAAAAGCTACTGTATATGCACTCTATCCATCTTTGCTATATTCCTCCAAAAGAACTAAAAGTTCACTTATGATGTGCTGTGAACACTGTACACAGGGTGAAATGGTGACACAGGTCTTGTGGGTATTAATATTTTGTCTCCTTTGTCTGGGTTGGGTTTTTCACTCTTTTTCTCCTAGTTTGTCCAGTCCAGGGGTTTAGTGCTTTTGCATGGCCCTTTTCCTGCTAAAAGTTCTTCTATCACACCCCATTGTTTTTTGTATCCAAATTCCTTCTTTCTCTTCTTCCTCAGTTGCTTTCCTTCCCTCAGCCAGTTGCTGAAGGGAAAGTCACAGGTTAAGCTCATTTCCATTGTATGTAAAGAGTTCAGAGTTTTTATAACTAGTTAACACTGCTTTATTTATTAAAAAAATGTCACAACAGATAAAAAGGAGTAGTAAAGGGGATGATTTTGGTTTTATAATATCCTAGATATTTGGAATACAAAATCTTTTTTAAAAAAAAACAGAATAACTTTTCAGGGCCTCATAAATCATACCACAAGAGTGCTTAACGCCTTTTTTAACTTTTATGTCATACAATATGGATACAATATTTAAACACACACACATACACACACACACACACACACACACACACACACACCCTCTGTATTTAACCCATTTCTTTTCTTTCCTGCTAAACATCAGTTGCTAATTCCCATGTGTAGCTTCATATTTAATTCATTTCTTTTACTTTTGTCTCCACAGTGTGGTTTTGTCTTTAACTTCAGGGATTTTATTGATATTCTGTTGTTCTTGAAATGACTGTGTTTTTAAGGTTTTGGCATTCTGGAAAACTTGAAAACTACATTAAATCAAAGTCTGAAATGTTCACTCAATATTTCCTTATGAATTTACATTTAAAAACTTAACACTCAGCTTTTGGGACAAGCTTCTACGCACCCCAAAGGAACATAGTCTGTGAAAACTTTTACCACACCTACCTAAAACTGTACAGAGATATGTTTTTTTTTTTTAAATGCTGTGAGTTCTTGCTTCATGAATCACCTTCCTTCTTTTCTGTTCATACTGCCAGAATTTACTGTTTCTACCAGAAGCATCATTTTGATAGGAAATGCAAATTTGAGTATAGATGGGTCAGTGTGGCTATGACCAAAGGGTACCCGTAAACTTCACAGAAAAAGCACTCCTGGGAACTCTGTCCTTTGTTTATGGCATGATCACTTTATTCACCTTCAAAACCACATTGGTCAGTGAAACAGGAGACAGAGGAGTCACCAAAATGACTGTCTTCTAATGGTTTTTAACAATATTTTATTGCTTCTCAACAAAGGTCACCATTATCTTCCCATACATTAGTCAACTTGTATAACACATTATTTTGCTTTTTTATTTATATTTAATATCCTCTCACTTCTATTACCATCATATTATTTTTTTGTTTTCCTTATGTTGAACTACCTATTAGCCAAGCGGTATGATCTGATTAAGAGGTACTATCTAGCCGGGCTCGGTGGCTCAACCTGTAGTCCCGAGGCTTTGGGAGGCTGAGGTGAGTGGATTGCCTGAGCCCGTGGGTTCGAGACCTGCCTGGGCAATTTGGCAAGACCTCACCTCTATAATAAATAAATAAATAAATAAATAATTAGCCAGGCGTGGTAGCGCGCGCCTGTAGTTCCGGCTGCTTGGAAGGCTGAGGCAGAAGGATCGCCGGAGCCCAGCAGGTCGAGGCTGTGGTGGCCGGGAGCGGCCACTGCACTCCAGTCTGGGCGACAGAGTGAGACTCCAACTCAAAAAAAAAAAAAAAGAGGTACTATCTTTGTTTGTGTTGCTCTAAAGGAATATCCGAGGTTGGATAATTTATAAAGCAAAGAGTTTGATTTGGTTAATGATTTTGCTGGAAGATTGGCCACCTGGTAAAAGCCTCTGCTTTTGCTTCCACTCATGGCAGAAGGTAAATGGAGCAGGTGTATACAAAGATCACACCATGAGGGCATAAGCAAGAAAGAGCGTGTAAGGGAGATGCCAGGCTCTTCTTAAAAACCAGTTATCATTCAAAACTAATTGATACTCACCACCTCCTCACCAGAGAGGGCACCAATCTATTCACGAGGGATCCACCCCCATGACTCAAACACCTCTTATTAGGTCCCATCTTCAACATTAAGGGTAGATTTTCAAAACTAGATTCAGAAAGACCTTCATCTAAGCTATAGCAGATACATTTGTTGTAATCTTAAATTCTCTTGTTTATATTAGTCTTGATTCATGTGACTTTAGGTGTCTTTTAACATTTTTTTAAAAATCACTATGGGCTAGATACTATCATTGTCCCAGTTTCATAATACAAGTTGAGACTCAGATGTTAAATAAGTTGTTTCAACTCACAGTAAGATAAGACTGTTTCTGACTCTGAAGTCTGTGATCTTATCAGTTCATGGTGATGAGTGCTGGGAAGGGTGAGGCAATGCTTAATCCTCTTGATCCAGATCCAGATAATAGTAAGTCTCTGAAGTCTTCAAATCTCAATCCCTAGCATTTATAAAGGTGTTTTACCTTTTAAAAAGAACACTCACCATCTCTTCCGTGAAGAGTGAGTCTTCTGTCTTTAAGAAGCAGAGGGGAGAGGGGAGAGAAGGGCATGGTGTGTTTAGGGAAGTCAAATAATGCTAGGATAGTGGAACCAAAAAGATGGGGACATGGTTTCCTTATAAAATACAGAGCAATTATAAAATATAAGCATTCATATGAAAGTCCTAATTGCTTGAGTGGGTATTGGAAAAAGCAGAATAAAGGAATTGGCCATGTGGACAGTGATAGGCTGTATATGAATTTCTGACTGAATTATACCCTAAGGCAAAGGCTGTATAACTGAGCCTTTGGAATTATTAAAAAACTAATTAAGAAGGATTATATCTTTAATGTTCAGGTTTTTCCAAATATAAAAGCAATATAGGACAATATAAAAGATTAGTTTAAATGTGTTTTTCTTTCTTCCTCTCCAGTTCCCTACCACCTCTGCCATACACTGGTATTTTGCCACTGTGTTCTCCTAAAACTTTGTATAACATTCTCTCTTCACCAGAATTTTTTCCTAAGCAATTAGCTATTAGAAAATTTGAGCTGAGAAACAATTATCTTTAGAACTCGTGGGAATGAATTCCACAATATTTCTTTAGTTGTCAGGTCATTAGTGGTGCCAAACTGTTTTAGAGTCCTTATTAGATAAAAATTGGTTTTCCACATGAATTTAACAAATTCTAACTGTGAAGGAAAAAAACCATAAAAAGATACTCCTACTTTTTTATAGACAAGTAGATATGAAGTGAAATTATATTCATTATTGAAGTCTTCACAATCACCTTTGATTCTTTCTCTTAATGTAAAAATATTTAAAACTGCCTTTCTTTAATATTTTATGCTATGATACAGTGATGTACAGAACATACACAACAGAAATGTACAATTTAATATTTACTTGTAAATGAGGGCAATATGAACTATTTCACTATCTATTTTAACATGGATAAAACAGAAAATAATATTTCTTATTTGTTATCATATTAAAACTTTAATAATTAGGATTCATAATAGAGATAGTCTTCATTTAAATATATTATAACCCAGGGCTAAGAATATCCAATAAGGCATCTCTTTAGACTTTTTACGCATGTGTTCTTTTTGTAGTGATACTGTGATATCGCCATTTTTATGGTTGTGGAGATAAGACAATTAGCCTCACAGTGGTCAGCTGCCTTCCTTAAGGAGTCTGGGTTACAAAGGAATTGTTTGCTTCTGGTGAATTTTTGGTGTGGCTATCAGTTCAGATTGAGCATCCTTAAAAACAAAGTCCCAAATCCAGAATGTTCCAAAATCTGAAATTTTCTGAGCGCCAACATGATGCCAGGAATGGAAAATTCCACACCTGATGACACATGACAGGCCACAGTCAAAACGCAAGCCCACGACACATAGTTTACTCAGTGTCTCCAAGGGAAAAAGGACCCTCCCAATCCCTTCAGCTGCTAAATATCGTTCTCATGTAGGCTCAGATTCCCCCATGCCAAAAAGGCCCACAAAGGATAATGAAATGGCACATGTAGTGATTGTGTGACATTTCTCCATGAATTGAAAGAGTAGAACGGCTGCTCATCCCTAAAGGACACACTTCCTGGTCCCTAAACTGCTTCCAATGCTTCCTTCTCATTTCCAAAATAAAACACAGTGTACAGTACCATTTTAAGCAAAACATAGGATCGTAGATGGAGTCTGTTGTTGTTTGTTGCTGACAAAGTTGTTTAACAACAGACAGAGGTATCCTAGTGATACTACTTTGCTGCTTAGTAAACCCTAATACATCATTTTTTCCACTATGTTATTTGTATGTCATATGCTGTACTCAATGCTTATGTATGAGTAAGTGTAAGGCAACGTTTGCTTACCAATAGCATATAAATTCAGAGTTAGGAATGATGGTGATGCCAAAAAACCACAGACTGTCCACATGGGTGGCTAAGATAGTGACCCCTTTGCTTTTTGATGATTCAGTGAGTAAATACTTTGTTTCACGCACAATATTAATAAAGCTATGTATGAAACTACCTTTAGGCTATGTGTATAAGATGCATATGGAATATCAACACATTCCATGTTTAGACTTAGATTCCACTCCCAAATACCTCATTATGTATATGCAAACATTCCAAAAATGTGAAAAAATCAGAAATCGGAAACACTTCTGGCCCCCTACATTTAGAATAAGGAATGTTCAATCTGCAGTAGAAAAATATATGTTTGGTTTAAATGACCCTAGGGGTTTCCGTTTTCTCATATGAAAGACAAGTCTAGATGAAAGTGGTTGCTGATGTTGCTTATCAATATCGGGGCTGAGTTCTTTGCAGCTCTCTGCTCCTTCCCTCACGGTGACAAAGAGCCAGTGCAGCTAGAGCCATTATATTTGTGTTTCTGGAGGCATAAAGAAAAAATAGAAAACAAAAGGAGTGGTGCCAATTTTAGCAAAGTGAAGATTTTCTTTTAAGTCTCCAGCAGACTTCTATGTAGATCTCATTGGCCATGGTTGGGTCACATTGCAATGCCAAGGTCCAGATGCTGAGCCTGGAAGGTTAGATTTTACTTTTCCAGTGTCTACTGCTGAGGAATACAATGAAACAGGATTGGAAATGGAGACAAGAGCTAGGCTGTGTACCATGTTTTTTACCACTGCTCTGAATTCTGACATAAGAAGTTCAGCTTTCTTTCCTTTAAAACAGTCTTCCAAAAGGATATAGATCTCCTTCGAATGGAACAATTAAAACAATGAAGTGCAATGAAATGGTTGCTATCCAAAGAATTCTCTTTTCCCTTTATACAATTAATTACCTTCTGAATACTGAGTGTAACTATGATCTAATGATTACATTTGAGTGGTTTATGATAGCAGGTATAAATTATTACTACAGAAAGACACGTGGATATTTTGTGTAGCTGAATCTGCTAATTATTCATAGTTCTGCTTCCTATTCCTAATGGTTTCATAACCAGATCCCTTTCAACAGCTTTCCTTGCCAATTGGTGTAGCCACATAACTATGTTCCAGCTGGTGGAAGTTGCCCGGAAACGATGGTTACTATTTCTTACATAGGAACTTTCCTTGCAGATCCTTCATGTTGTTCATTCTCCAACTGTTGGAGTAGACTTGATAGCTAGGAAACAAATGGTAGGACCACAAGACTGAAGGAGTCATTTGCAGATAAGAAACATGGACGTCGGTCACTTAGGTGAGCAAGAAATAAACATGCATCATGCTAAGACTGAAATTTCAGAGTTTTCCAGTTACAGCATTTCTAGCATTGTAGAAACAGATACACTTGAATAACTCCAGAAAAGATAAGAAGAGCTCATTTGTAGTACGATTTGGCCTTGCCCCAGCTTTCTGCAGTCATAAGCAGACAGCAGCCCTCTGCATCAAGACTGGCGATGCTCACTCAAGTGGGAACAGATTTTTTAATATCTCTGCTCAATTTAGTCAATGGATAACTCTTGAGTCTATCTCCTGAAGCTTTTCTTAAAACTTAACTCATGTTCACAACCATTAAAATATATTAATACATAAGCAGAGTTCAGTTGGATTTTCCAGGTCAGGAGCTAGACATTCAAAATCTATGAATAGATAAAAACAAAACACATTTATTAAATACATGTTTTCCAATACCCATTTGAACAAAGAAAAATTTTTACAAAGTGTGTACGTTGCATATCCTTTAATTTCCCAGGTGTTGTGGGTCTACATTTCTTATACGAATTGCATAATTTATAGATGTTGATGAACCGACCACAAGATATCAAATTACACTTCATCAAGATAAAATGTTCTAGTCAATGTCTTTCTGAATAAGGCAACCTTAATTCTCTTTCTCAGGGCATATTAAGCTCAGATTTATATTGCAATTCCTTGGTTTGGGACCTGTCATTCTCCTCTAGACCATCAGTTCCTTGAGTGCAGGAGTCTTATCTTATTTATATTTTATGGACTTATCATACTGCCAATACCCATAACAGACATACAACAAATACAGGCTGATTAAATGAATAAATTACTTAGAAATGGATGCAAATGGTTACAGCCCTGATTGTAATTTGAACATATATTAAATAAGTTTTTATATGAATTTAATTCAAAGTTCAAATGCTGACGTTCACATTCAATATTTTGTGACAACATTATGAATAACAGCACTGATAACAACTGAATTGATCATAAAGATAATGTGATCTGCAAAGGAAAAAAAAGATGAGTTAAGTTGGGATGCTGGGGGGGGGCATAAGGAGTAATGGTAACCAGAAATTAAGACTGTCAAATGTCACTGTTTGTAATGATGAATGCCCTGAACTGCCATGTGAGTCTGCTTACTCGTGTTTGTTCTGACCTAGCATCTTTGATCCCACCCTTATCTGAGGTACATATGAAGATGTACTTGGAAAAGGGGCATCGAAAAGTCCCAAAAGTCACTTATCATGGCATTCAATAGTCTGTCCATCTGCCACTATCTTACATTGCAGTTGCTATCTTCTGAGCTCGTCTGGCATGGTTACTTTCCCCCAACCCAACCCTCCCAGCTCTCAGAGTTGTGAGTAGTTTCTCAGGAACAATGAGAAACTTGTTCGTTCCTCTGCTTTGCCTACAATTCTCTGCCTGCAGTGCCGGACAGAAGCCTGATGATCTGATACTCTGAAGAAAGTTTTCCGTATAGCAAAGCAGTGAAGAAATGTGCCTTAATGGAGGACCTAGAGTTTTCATTTTTCTACAAAAATGAAGACATTCACAAAAATGAATACTTTTTTCATTAGGCTAAGAAGAACTGGAAAAAGAAGAGAATTCTCTTCATCACCAAGCCTTGGATACCTGAATGAGAAATGGAAGATTTATTTCTTCTTCATACACAATTCCAGTATAGCCTGGGTAAACCACGTTTCAGGACCCAAACAGGAAAACGTCCTACCTTCTGACTATACAAGTCTATGACAGAGAGGCAGATAGGTAGAGAGGAGATGAGACAGAGTAATTGCTACTCCACCTTATAATCTAGAATGTGATGCTGCCTCCTCTGAATCTTTTCCACATTGCCACACTTCCATACTATAGTCTTTTCACGCTTTTTATTATATTTATCACATTCCATTGACAGTTATGTGTTTGTACCGGAGTGTCTTGTATCTGACCATGTGGTCACTGCCTACTAGGATTGTCTTGTAAGTGGTAAATCGCCATGTATAGAAAGGTAGTTTATGAATGGCGGAAAACAAGTGAGTTGATTCCAAAACCGTCCCCAAGCAAGATGGACTGGAATGTGTCCCTGCAATGGCTTCATAGATATTCTCTAGAGACAGCAACAATCAGGGATACTTGAAGAAGTTTCTAACATGTCTGGGCAGACTCCAGAAAAATATTTAATAGTTCATGAACTCCTCAAAGACTTTTCTGTTTTCTAAAAAGCATAAACGTTTTGAACAAAACCACTTGGCATCTCCCTCAGAAGACTCTGCTCACCTTTGGAATTAGAGTGTCCAGAAATAATTGCACGTATGATAAGGGCTGTTGTGAAGAATGAGATTAATTTTATTCTTTTAGAAAATCTACATGTTTATTTTTCTCTTGGAATTCCTGAGCGCACATGCTAGAGGGGAAAGGAAGCACAGGCCAAAGAGATTTCTGCTCTTGTGAAATATCTGCCCGCCTGCTTTTTTTTCTTCTTTTATTAACCATTACATCAGCAGGCTGCAACCTGCAATCTTCCCACCTTCCAGGGAGATTTGAGAGTGCATGACAGAGTGGCCTCACTCCCGCCCCGTGATGACCCCAACAACCCGAACACTTTGATATTGGCCATATTTTGAGTAGCAGGTACCTTGAAGAAAGCAGCGATTCCCAAATGTCAGAGGGTTGTCTGTATCTTTAGAGAAGGGACTTTGAAATGTGGCTCTTCTGAAATTTGACAGGGAAATGCGATCAACAGAGCACTGAGGATTTATTTTTTAGTCAGTTAGATTCTATAAGCAGAATGGAACTAGAGAGATGAGAGGCTTGTGTGTCAACAGGCACTCTTTGATTTCACTCTCTGTAGACTTGTTATTTTTAAAGGGCTTATTACATATGTCTAAGGCCATTTAAAGTGTCCACATGCACACATACACCGTGTTCTTTATGAAAGAGAATAAAGATAGATCTAAATCATGAAGCTAAGGCAAATGGAAAGTGGAAAACAGATTTCTGGGTCAAAGTTAATTTTCCAGTGTTATATTGGGCACTTCTCGCAGGCCTTCGCTCTTGTTTTTCTCCCTTAAGCACATCCAAATCCTTGCAAAGGGGTGGAGAAGCTTCTGCAGGAGTTGCTGGAAGGGAATCAGCTGGAGTGGCTGGACTGACTCATCCGGCCCAGCTGTGTTTGGTAATTGAGACCCAGAGCTTTGACCAGAATAGAAGCAAGAGCAGTCTTCCTGCTTCTTTCATCTTTATTCGCCGCTAGGGCTTATGTCTCTCTCTTTCTCTCTCTCTCTCTCTCTCTCTCTCTCTCTCTCTCTCTCTCTCTCTCTTTCTCTCTGAAACTCTCTCTCTCTCTCTCTCTCTCTTGCAATCGCTCTCTCTCCCCCTCTCTCTCTCTCTCTCACATACACACACACACACACACACACACACACACACACACACACACACACACTCTCTCTCTCTCTCTCTCACATACACACACACACGCACACACACTCTCTCTCTCTCTCTCTCTCTCTCTCTCTCTCTCTCATCTCTTCTCTACCTATCTGTCGATCTGTCATAGACTTGTATAGTCAGATGGTAGGATGTTTTCCTGTTTGGGCCCTGAAGCATGATTTACCCAGGTTATATTGGAATTGTGGATGAAGAAAGAAATAAATCTTCCATTTCTCATCCAGGTATCCAAGGCTTGGTGATGAAGAGAATTCTCTTCTTTTTCCAGTTCTTCTTAGCCTAATGAAAACTGTATTCATTTTTTATGAACGTCTTCATTTTTTGAAGAAAAATGAAAATTCTAGGTCCTTCACTAAGGCACATTTCTTCACTGCTTTGTTACACAGAAAATTTTCATATACAGCTTTCCAACTACCTACCCAAGCCCTTCAACTGATTGCTTTATCCGTTGTCTGACTTTGTGTTCAAATCATGATCATACCAAAGATTCACTATTAGATTTATGAAATGTACAATTTTAAGTGATTTGGGAAGTTAATAATAATTATATTCAATGCACAGACATATATTTATGTATCCATGTATGTTTGTATGTTGTATGTATGTAGATATCAGCTTTAAAATTTTGTTTTTTAATCTTTCCAATAGTCTAGTTGGCTCTGCATTTAAAAAATTCTCAGTCATTCTGTGTCAGAAAGCAACTTTTATTTTTATAATAAGAACTCATGATTCCCCATCACCTACAAGGTAGGTTCTTTAGATAGTAGAATAATCACCTTCCCACCCATTCCTAGATTTGAAAGCTATGGTGTTGGTGCATCACTATTTTCAATGAGCCTTTACTGTGGCACTTAACTTGTTTCATGACAGTGTATTTATGCAGTGGTGTCTGCTCCTTGATGAGGCCCATGCCTTTTCTTTTCTTTTTTTTTTTTTTATATTCCCACTGGTATGATGGTTGGCACATGGAAAGCACTCAAATGAGGCTCATAAGCTGAATTAAAACTCTTATACATTCCCTTTGTTGATTAAAGCACACAGGGTTTTTAAAAAGCAACAATGATATAAATATTTTTTGGTTTTTTTCTTAGACATTAATGCAGATACTTCTCAACCTATAATGGAGTCATGTCCTGATAAAACCATCACGAGTTGTAATATTTTATGTTGAAAATGCCTTTAATAAACTTAACTTACTGAACATAATAGCTCAGCCTCACCTATTTTAAATGTGCCCAGAAGACTTGCATCAGCCTACAACTGGGCAAAATCATCTAACATAAATCCTATTTTATAGTAAAGGATTGAATACATAATTTATTGAATACTATGTCGAAAGTAAAAACAAACAAGCAGAATAGTTATATAAATACTTGATATACAGTTTCTACTGAATGTGTATCATTTTTGCACCATTGTAAAGTTGAAAAACCTTAAGTTGAACCATCTTAAGTCGAGGACCATCTGGTAAAGAGAAAGTAAGATGTGGTTTATGAAAACTGGCAGATCAAAAGATCCTTGTCAAGTGTGACATTCAAAATAGGTCCCCAGGTCCCTGTGAGGCAAGGCTAATAAGCAACCCATCAGCCCCCCTGGAAATGTCAGTTCTTGTTCCAGAGCAAGGATCTTGTTATGATTTTAAAAGAACATTTAAAGTACCCGGAGCAGAATAGCCTCCTTCCAGAGCAAAAGTGAACCAATGTGGGTAGAAGAAAGGTGAGAGAGCAGAGACGGAGAAGATGGAACAGAGAATTTGAGCAGCCATTATCTGGGGAAGTTTCAAGTCATTTATTTTATTTTGAATTAAATATGACATGATCTTGGAGAGCAATAATGCTAAGCAGGACTGTTCCAGATACTGGACCTCATCATGATTTTGCCGCTATCTGGAAAATGCCACTGGGGAAGATGCCTCAGCTGTTCTCTTTGGTATGTGAACACCAGGGTTCCCCAGACAAATAGATTCAATCAGATATAAGTATCTATGCACTCTGACCTCAGCTTGACCTAAAGAGAGGAGTGTTTTCATAGCTGGTAGGCAAAAAAAAAAAGTTTAAAGTAGGTTTTTAGTTCCCAGCGATGGCTTTTTTCATGTGCTCATTTGTTTTTATTATTCTTTCCATCCAGATGTCTCATTTTCTGCTGCAACTGTTTCCAGCTGTAGCCTTCTGCAAATAAAAACAGAAATGCCAGCAATAACCACTATCAAATGTGGAGGGTCCTATTTCATGTCCGAGTCCTAGAGCACTGCAGAAATGGGTTTGAAAAGCAATCCCTTTGAGCAATAGTGATGACTGGCAATGACAGAGCATTTTTTAAAAGTTGGACAGAGCTATACAAGGTGCATACATCATGCCATGTTTAATCCTCACAATATTATGACAAAAGCACTATTATTGCTCCCATTTCACAGTTGGGGAGGTTGAGGCACAGATAAGTCAGGTAAATTGTCTGACATCAAAGACAGCTGAAGATGAGGGTTTCAAAACCAAGCAAGTCTGATATCAAAATGTAAACATTTATACTATGCTACTTTGTTTCCTCATAGGGAATACACAGGATGAAAGGGCAAAATATTTAAATTGACCTTTCTCCTTCTAGTCTCCTTCTTGTCTTCCTCTCTTTTTCTCTCCCTTCTTCTCTCCCTTCTCACTCTTACACTTCTTCTCTCTTTCCTCTCTCTCGCTTTCCTCTGTCTTGGCTTCCTTTCTTTATCCCTTAAAAAAAATACCCATACATAATTTGCTTATATTTTCTTAGAAAATGTGAAATACATGAAAAAAACTATTTTTTTTTAGTGTGTCAGAGATCATATGTGTTTTACTTTGCATTCCTTTACAACACTTTTTAGTAACTATTGTAATGTCCAGTTGAGAGGCAATGAACCTGAGACACGAAGTGGCTACTCGCCTGCCTCCTCTGTGTTGAGTAGTGGATCCTGTTGGTTGTTATGTGTTCTCTTTAGGCAAAGAAGTGTCACCATGAATATACACATTGCAAAAATAATCTTGAACTTTAAATTTTATTGTTTCAATTAACAACTGAAGCTATAACGCCTGAACACTGGAGATAGATTGGCAGTAGAATAACCACAGGAAGGAAAGTGTAAAAAGAAGGTAGGAATGACTCACAAAGTTTCCTCAACTTAAAACATTTTATACACATTTCTTTTAACATTTATCTTGTAGCTCCTAGAAGTCCTTAGGCACAAACAATGAGCATTTCTTGATCCATTCAAAGAGCCGTGTGATTAGCTCATTACATGCTAGGCAGAAGCACTTTAGATGGATCCATTTCTTTAATTTACAATTGATGCAAATTCCTGGCCTTATTCTACTGTCCTCATATAAGAAAATACATTCTAGCCCGTAAAAAGAGAGGGGGGCTATTATCAGTGGGAGACAAGGCCACATTTTATAGACGATGTAGTGAAATGTGACATAACCCAGAAGTCAGGCTCAAAAACGGGTATAACAGTCAAGTTTTTATTATAAGAACATACTGAAAGCTCACTTAAACGCAACAAATAGGTCAATAAAACTGTGCTGGATCCAGTTTTAAGGTGTATTGTCAGGTTTGTTTGTTTGTTCTTTGTTGTAAATGTATAATAACTTAAGATTAAATCAGACATCAATTGGATATCACAATTTCCATTTCTTAATGATTCAGTTATCATTATTCTGTACTATAATTGTAAAGCTGGACTGTACAATCTGGTAGTCCCTAGACACATGTACCACTTAATCACCTGACAGGCAACGTTCTGAACGGAGACATTTGTAAATGTAAAATGCATACTGGACATTGAAAACAGTATGAAAATAAAAATGTAAAATTTCTAATTTAATAATTATTACCTACATGTTGAAGTTCTAATATTTTGAATATATTAAATTAAATGACATATATGATTGAAGTCATTTTTCTCTTTTTTGATATGCTACTACCAACTTTTAAATTACATATATGACATATTTTTCTCAAAGAGAATTGCTGTAGGATTTCTCTATCATTGCTGTCCAGCTAGCTTATAAATAATAAGCAAAATAGTATAAGATGGTGAAAATCAATAACCTGTCCCTTTAATATGGGGAGTATTTGCTCTTCGTAGAAAACAACATACAGATATTTTTACAAAGGTCTTGAATTTGACCTTTAATGTGACTGAATCCACATTTAAACAGAAGTTTTAACTGCTATATTTAAACATATTGTCATGTTTGAAGAGGATTTATCACAATCATTATAAGTTCTAGAATATAATTTCAGATCCATAATAGATATTGAAATTATAAACACAATGTGTATTAAAATGTGCAAAGCAAGAAGCTTCCAGAAGAAACAAAATTTTTTGTATCTTTAGTTCTGCCACCCCTAGACTGCCAGCTTTTTTCTTAAGCTGGTTTCCTTGAGATTACAGGGTGGTTGTGGGTTCTAGGAGTCATCTGGATCCAGGAAAGAAAGGAGGCAATTGGAAGAAAAGGAGTCATCACTTCCTTGTGTTTCCTTTTAAGAGCAGAGAACATTTAGCAGAAGGCAGATCTTCTCTCAAGTTCCATTGGTTGGAATTGTGTCAAATGTTCATGACTAAACCAGATATTGCCAAGGGAAAAGGGATAACCACAGTCATCTTAGAAATGTCAGGACACTCTGTCAGAGAATGCAATCCACCTACTCAGAAGCACATAGCCTTACGGGGGAGGGAAGGAAACTGAATAAATCAGACTTCTGATGATTAGGAAGTGGGAGGTGGAGGTGGTGGAGATGAATGTTCAGTAGATAAATCACAGGTGGCCGCTGAAAATTGCAACTGAAACCTTTTCCAGTAAACAGACATTTTGAATTTTAAATTCTGAATGTCATCCCTTGAAGTAAATTAATTTAATTTAAGTGTTTCCAAAAATAAAAACTTTCTTTTTTAAAAATCAACATTTTTTTCAAGGATCCCAAAATCCTTGTTTTTTTATTCAAAATTAAATATTCATATGCTAATATGTTTTAACAATTTTTCACTTAACTATTAACTATTCACAAAATTTTACAAGGAATGTCTTAACAGACAGTATAAGAAAAGCAATGCATTTCAAATGAACAAGAAAGGAAAACAAACAAAAACAAAAACATAAAGCCTTCATTCTGGTTTTTCTTTCTTATTGTTTTCATGATACTTAATATGTTTCTCAGAGTAAATACCCCCTGAAAATCAGCTTCTATCTTGCTTGCTTAAAGATTTCAACTTTGCTTTACTGGTTTGCTCAATGTTGTGTCCATTGTATTAAACAAATAACTAACTAATCAATGATGAATTTGATCAGAAATTCACATAATGTGAGAGGTGGAAAGTGGTTCTTAAATGATCAACCCCAAATCCTTTTCATTTGACAGGTTGTAAAACTTAGGTATAAGTACTTCAGATATACTTAGTAATATCCATTCACATATTCAGTCAACAAATATTTAATGTGCGCCTACAATACAAGCACTAGAGTTTAACTGTGAAGAATATGACAATGTTATGATTAGTGTTTGCAGATAGGTGGTGAGGAAAGGTGGACAATAAGCAAAAAAGCAAAAATTAGATAATTACCAAGTTGATAAGATAAGGAAAACAGAAAGAGAATAAGATGATCAGATGGTCTCTCAAACCTCAAGAATGAGAAACACCAGACTGTGTGAAGGAAACGAAAGAGAACATTCTTGGCAGAAGAAACAGCAAGATCAAAGATCCAGAATCCAGAAAAGTTTGGTCCATTGAACGAAATCACGGAAGTCAATATAACTGAAGGAAATAGGGTGGTCAAGGTGGAGAAACATCTAAAAGAATGTCTTGGATGTAGGCTAGGGGAGACCATAAAAGGCCTTTTTTTTTGTTTTTTAAAAGAACAATCTAAAGATATCAGAGTTTTGAAGTTGAAGAAAAAATAATCTGGTTTACATTTTTAAAAGCTGATTCTGGCCTACCTGTTATCTTAGAAATGGATTAAAGAATGGCATCAGTGGGAATGAGAAAGTTCTTGCTCCTTCAGTTAGGAGACTGTTGTAGTAATCCAAGTGAAATGTCGGACCAGGTTGGTGATAGCTGTGAAACTTGTTGAAAAATCATGGTTACATTCAAGAGGCTCTTAAAAGAAAGAAACTGTAGGACTTACTGATGGATTGTATAAATAATGTAGGGAAAATGAACAAGTAAAGGATGGATTCTAGCTTTCTTGAATTACCACTAAGGCTGAGATGGTATCGGAATCAGGCACATGGAAACATTTTGAATATTGAGAAGCCCATGACTGAACCAAGTGGCAGTGACAACTAAGAGGTTGGACATCTGAGTCCCCTTTACTGATAGAGAGGAGGGCTGTGATTAAAACCCTGAGATATGTCTGTCACATTACACACTGGACAGAGGGGAGGCCAGGAAAGAAACTAAGAAAGAGAAACCACTTGGGTAGAAAATATTAGAAAAGTGTGGTACCTATGGAGCTAAGGAAAGAGAGGTTTATTTCAAAAGCTGGGAATGGTGATCTAACAATATAAAGATTCATTCTGACCATCAACAAGGCAATTTCAGTGGAGTGGAATATAGAAGCCGGATTACAGTGAACCCAAGAATACAGAGGAGGGAGGATACCAACACAAACTCTGAAAACAAGTTTTTCAAGACTTGTTTTTTGAACAAGTCTTGAAAACAGAGAATAGTGGCTATGATTGGAATGAATTGCTGAATCACACCTAATTTAGTCCTGATACTGTTGCACCACAAGGCCTTGGAATAATTCTCATTTTTTAGTTCTTGGATAAATCAAACAGCTCCACGTTCTCAACTTTCCAGTGTGTAAATGAAAGAATCATGTATTTGTTGGGCAAATATTTTTTTTTTTTTTCTTTTGAGTTGGAGTCTCACTCTGTTGTCTGGGCTGGAGTGCAGTGGCACACTTATGGCCACCCCAGCATCAACCTGCTGGGCTTAAGCGATCCTTTTGCTTCAGCCTTCCAAGTAGCCAGAACTACACGTGCGTGCTACCTAACGCCTGACTAATTTTTAAAAATTTATTGTAGAGATGAGATCTCGCCAAGTTGCCCTGACTGGTCTGGAACCCATGGGCTCAGACAATCCACTAGGCTTGGTCTCCCAAAGTGCTGGGATTTCAGGCTGAGCCACCAAACCTGGCCATGTTGACCAACCTTTGAGAGCTTGTGATGTGCTAGACCATGTGATTGGTGCAGAGGTGCAACAATAAAAAGGCAGCTTCCATTTTCTTTTTCTTTTGTTCTTTCTTTCTTTCTTTTTTTTTTTTTTAAGAAAGCAGGATTTATTAAGAGGACAGAAAAGCTCCCACAGTGGGAGAGGACCCAAGGAGGTTGTCTGACAGCCTCCATTTTCAAAGAGCTAAAAGGTAGCAGAGAAACAAGCAAATAAGTGGAGGATGCAAATAGTGAAGTATAAGAAGTTACTGCAATATTTGAGGAACAGCCACTAGTCCTATTTTGCACATGGCTTCACTAATCCTATCAGATATGAGTAAGCTAAAGTCTAAGGAACTGGCAGACAGTAACCAGAAAAAAGATGTGTGAGGGAGAGGTTAACATGGAGAGGATGGTAAATGTTCAAAAGGCAGAAAGATCTGGAAAGAGCAATGGGAATTGGATGAATTCGTTGGACAGAAAACAGCCTGGTAAGTAAATAATGGTGAAAAATAAGATAGTAGAGAGAAAATGTGTGTGTGTGTGTGTGTGTGTGTGTGTGTGTGTGTGTGTGTGTACACATGTGCGTGTGCACATTCCTGTTTTAAGACAGACAGGTAGCTTTGATGGTGAACAGGACTGACAAGAAGAAGAAAGGAAGAGATTCAATATGAAGGAGACAGAGATAAGGCCATTATTTAAGACTTTGAATTTTGCACATAAAACCTTACAAAATAATGCAAAAATAACACCATATCTACCTTTCTCTGTAAGGCTTTTTGAAATAACTTAGCCAATGTGAAATGCTGCATTGATACTAATAATAGCAGAAGGCACAGAAGGAAAAAATTGGTGTTAAATGTTATAATCAGAGGTTCCCTTAAACTTTTTCAATTAGCTTAAGATGTGGAAAGTGAAATGAAGTTTGCAGAAATGCAGTTTTATTATTTTAATCAAATATAGTAAGGTTTAATTATTGTTCACAATCTTACTAGTCTATGTAGAAATGTATATCACTGAAAGTATAGTCTACACTTATGAAATGCCAGCTTTAGAACATTATAGTTTTCTGTTTTTCTTCTGGAGAAAATAAATAAAAAGTTATATCTTATGAACATTATATTCTATTAAGATTTATACTAATATTTAACATGCTCTTGCTCCTATATAATAATTTTCTAAAATGATGTGACATTTCACTTCAACCATACCAAAACATATTAAGCAAACTAGAGAAAAATTAATATATTGAAAATAAAGTTCATTATTTCCAAAGAATAGGCATTTCTATCTACAGTGTGATATTTTACATATATTTCCATTAATGATAGAATTATCAACATAAAAAACAAGGAGACATCAAACTATGATGATATAAAGTATTGGTATCATTTTGCATTTTCACCAGCAATGACTGAGAGTTTCTGTTTCTCTCCATCCTTGTCAGCATTTGGTGTGGTGAGTGTTCACATTTTGGTGATTATGGTATGGTATAGTATCTCATTGTTTCAATTTGTATTTCCCTGATGATATACGATGTCAGGTATCTTTCCTTTGCTTATTTGTCATCTATATATATTCTCTGGTGAGATTTTTATTAAAGTCTTTGGAGCATTTTAAAAAATAAATATAGTTTTCCCATGTAAACTGCAACCACATTCCTCAGCATTGACTCAAAGGAGTGGAAAACTTATGTCCACACAAAACCTGCACATAAATGTTTATAGTAGCTCTATTCATAAATGCCCAAAACTTGAAAGCAACCAAGATGTCCTTCAGTAGGCAAATGGATGAAATAAACTGTGATGCACTTAGAAAATAGAAAACTTTTATTTAGCACTGAAAAGAAATAAGTCATTAAGCTATGTAAAGACATGAGGACACATTACTAATCGAAAGAAGTCAGTCAAAAAAGGCTGCACGCTACATGATATCAATGATCTCTATACGGCCTTCCGGAAAAGGAGAAACCATGGAGACAGTAAAAAGATCATTGTTTGCCAAGCATTAGAGGAGGGAGAAAAGAATGAATAAGCAGAACAAAGAAGAGGCTAAGGGCAGTGAACAAACTCTGTATATGACTATAATGATGGATATATAACCACATCCACTAAATGGACAACACCAAGAAACTTAAACGATGAACTTTGGATGATAATGATGTGTCAGTGTAGGTTCATCAATTGCACAAATGTATCCTCTGGTGGGGGACAATAATAATAAGGCAGGCAGTGCATGGGGAGAGTCTGTTATGCAGGGAATCTCTATGTCTTCCTCTTAAATTTGTTGTGAACCCAAAACTGCTCCAGAAAAGCAGAGTCTTTAAAAAAGTCTCAGTCAGGCTCGGTGGCTCAGCCTGTAATCCCGCGCTTTGGGAGGTTGAGGTGAGTGGATTGCCTGAGCCCGCGGGTTCGAGACCCGCCTGGGCAACTTGGCCAGACCTCATCTCTCATAAATCAAAACATTAGCCAGGCGTGGTAGCGCATGCCTGTGGTTCCAGCTACTTGGAAGGCTGAGGCAGAAAAATCGCTGGAGCCCAGCAGGTCAAGGCTGCAGTGGCCGGGAGCGGCCACTGCACTCCAGTCTGGGTGACAGAGTGAGACTCCAACTCAAAAAAAAAAAAAAAAGTCTTAGTGAAAAATCTCTCTACTAGAAAAAGTCAGACAAATGAAAATGAAACCACCAATTTATTCCCAACTTTAATACATGTGATATAAAAATTATGACACAGACTAACAACTCAGTTATGGATTTTCAACTTTCACGGTAAATGCATCCAAAGGAAGTGAACTCTGAAAATGTTAAGGTTATATATGTTATCCTATAGGGATGATTTTAAAACTCATTAGAATTTTAAAAAATTCTAGAAAAGTTTAGTGAAAGCATTGGTTATTTTGCATAATGAGTGTGAGGCTTTAGAAATAAATGTTTAAAAAGGTTTTATATGCAGCAGTTATAAAGTCTATGTTCTTATTTCTCTTGTTGAAAGTAACATTTATATGCTAATGAATTCCACTGTAGTAGAATTCCATATTTTTTAAATGTCTAGTTGTATTACCGGAGCGTAAGTGGTTCCTGCACTAAACAATAACCCCAGCTCCAAAAGATTCCTAAGTGCTATTTTCAGAAGAATAAATTAAAGGCCTTGTCATAATTTAAAATAAAAACCTGATTAGCTTTTATGAATAATTAATAATTTCTTAGACTGAGTACTATATGCCAAACTGGTCTATGTTTTATATATAGATTTATGTGTACATGGAGATGCATAATACATACATACTTCATAGTTTTCACACCAAGCCTATACTGGAGAGTCTATTATTATTCATTTGTTAATGGTGAGGACACTGACACACCTGTTAACAGAAGAAAAAAACAACAACTAATTTAAGTTATTCTAAAGAGGTTTATTCTGAGCCAATATGAGTGACTGCAGCAAGTGTAATACACAAACTCAAGAATTCTTGAGTAAGTGGATGCCAAGGTGGTTGGATTACAGTTTGGCTTTATACATTTTCAAAGGCAAGAGTTATAGGCAAAGACATACATCAATACATGGAAGATATATATTGGTTCAGCCTAAAATGGTAGGATACCTTGAGGCAGGGGTTAATAAGTTATGGGTGGAATCAGAGATTCTTTATTTTGCAATTGGTTAAAGGAGCAAGGCTCTGTCTTAAACTTGGAGTCAGTAGAAAGGAATGTTTAACTTTACTAGGATGCAATGCCAGAGTCAGCCACAATACACTGGGTCAAAAATGAGTTGTTTAGCAAGACTGATGGTTTGCAAGTGTGACTTAACCCCTGCTTTGCATGATCTTACATCCTGTTTAATGTTTAGTATCTACTTGTCACGAAAAGTCTTTCTTACCAGTCTTATGGTCTCTATTGTAATGTTAATTCTGGTCACTAGTTGTGCCTAAACTCCAAAAAGGAGAAAGTACAATGATGCCCATCCAATCTCTCTTCCCATCATTTCTGAGAACTCAGAACTCAGTGTTTATCTTGTTTCTACATTCCCTTTGGCTAAGAAGGGGAGAGAAGTATCCGTCAGTGGGGGGCTTAAAATTTTATTTTTAATTTACACACATCACAATTATACGTGGTGGAAGCAGGGTTGCTTAATCAAATATAAGACACCTAGGTAAATTTGAACTTCAGATAAACAACACAATTTTTTATAACTAGGTTTTAAATATTCCATTGGATAAATTAAAACTAAAAACATTCATTACATATCTGAAATTCAAATTTACCTAGGTATCCTGTATTTTTATTTGCTAAATCTGGAACTGTAGGTAGAACAGAAATTTCTCTCTGGTCTGGCTAGTTTCAGAGGTTGTGCTTTTCCCCATGACCTGGAACCATTACTGTTTGTATTAGACGAGAAGCTTGATATAGTAAAAAAAAAAAAAAAAATTGGAGCAAGGCTGACTTTAAAAT
This sequence comes from Carlito syrichta, assembly GCF_000164805.1. NCBI lineage: Eukaryota > Metazoa > Chordata > Mammalia > Primates > Tarsiidae > Carlito > Carlito syrichta. The sequence goes on along the minus strand of NW_007231735.1, from coordinate 71,534 downwards.
AAAAGACACAATGGAAGAGTTCTTTCTCATTGGAGCATTCTTCATCATCATTATCATGGCTGTAATCTGCTTTACATTAAAAGCTGCCTACATATCAGGAACTATGCTTCTTATTCTATATACATTTATTCATTTACATATTATAGGTATTCTTCCATATAACAGAGAGTTAAGATGCTCTTTGATCCCAAAGCAGCTACTCTCATGATGAAACTTAAATTGCAGTTTGTGCTATGTCACTTGGTGATTCTTGAACTCTTGCAAGTATCAAAATTACCCAAAGAAGAGCTTGTTAAGGCAGATTGCTGGGCCCAAATCCCTAGAATTTCGGATTCAGTTCTAAGATGGGGTTCAGAAATTTGTATCTTTAACAGTTTCCTAGGTGATTCTCAAGCTGCCAGTCTGGGACTACACTTTGGGAGCCATCTGCTGCCAGAAATCCTGTCTCTGGCCTTTTTTCCTATTGAATACCTAAATTTCAGTGAGATGAAGGTTAGAAAATAGAAGATGTTGCAAGAAAATAAATACGGAAGTGCCTCCAGAAGAAGAAGATGGAGCAGCCTGGTGAACAAATGAGAAACAACATTGTATCTACATGGTATTTTATAAAAAGGATTAAGTGGAATTAGGAGAAAGTAACTGCAATACAGATGGTATGGGTGCAAAGGTGAGACAGAGTAATTAGTACAGGTTAGGCATATATAGATACATTTCTTGTAGGCAGGTTTCAGGAAGTGTTCAGACATTTTTCTTACAACATCTTTACTGCAGAGCAGGCTGGAATGTGGACCTGACAACCCACCCCATCCACCCCAGTCAATCAAAAGAAAATCCCGCCAGAAGTAAGATTAGGACAACCTGACATTTCAGCTCACAGTTTAACATAATAATCAATAAAATCCATCAGGTTCCCTGTTGAACCTGAAGGCTCAACCCCACTCCTTAACCCATCAAGGCACAGAAATGATAATAAGACCAACCTTCCTCCCATCAGAGATGGAAAGGTTGTCTATGCTTCACCTTCTTCAACATATCAACAACAAGGTAACTTTATCTAGCTATTAGTTGAGAGTCAAAGTCTTTCTTTTTGAGAGACTCACCCATGCTGTCAGGTCTTTGCGGGCACTCATCTTCCTCTTTCCCTCTCTTTTTCCGCATAAACTTTGTTTCTTTCCCTCTCTACTTCTCACTGGTAGACTTTGTTTTAAAACTTTGCTGGCTGCTCTGAAATTCATTTCAGGGCCAAGTCAAAGAGCCCACAAATTTTGCATCTTATTCCATCGGGCATCAAAGGAATACAATTCGTACATGAAGAGAGGATGATTTTATCCCTAATATTACATGGTATAAATGTAAGCTAGCTGTAGAAGATCTGAACAGCTATTTCCCCCCACCTCCACTTAATTTGGCTCTTTAGAGATAAAATTTTCCTCTTTAGCCTGAAAAATAAAAGTAAACAAAATCCACCAGACATGTCACAGTTGTTTCTAGCATTAGACTAATATTTTCTTCAGACTATTTGGGATTGTGAAAAAATTATCATAATTTTAAAAATTATATATATATATATATATATATAATCTTTGACCTGCCTTTTAGGAAGTGCATATAAGGAAATTGTAAAATTTTAACAGATTGATTGACATTGATCACAGCATTGCTTCTAACAGAGGTGACTGGGAACGAGCTGGATTGGGCAACTTACCAAAGCACTTCCTACCCAGGCCTCTTGCCAGCAACCTTGGACTTTTCCCATTCTGAGCCTGCCAAGCTCCTCCCCACTGCAGAGCCCATGGTTTCTGCACATCTTTCGTGTGTCACCTTAAATGAAGCTCCTCTGTGGTTTTCTAGTTCCTAAAGTTATTATCACTAGTTATATGTACATGCTGTTGACTTATTTATATCTGTATTGACTTCGAATCTGTAATTTCCGTGAGGATAGTGGTCCTCTCTGCTTATTCAGTGGGTCTCGCCTAGTGTCTGGCACTTAATAAGCAGTAAGTATTCATTGAATGAGATAGTGGATAAATTCTTTCCCAGATCATGTCCTATAAATTTATTTTGCTGAATTTTATAAAATGTTTGGAACATTTGCTTCAAAAGATGCCATGTGCTGCCTTAGGTCAGATGACTGTGTATTCGCTAATTTCCAGAAGCAATATTATTAAGTTCTCATTTTATTTAAATGATTCAATTACCTCTCTGCCTTAAAAAAGGAAATATTACTTAATTAGTAGTATATTGAACTGGAACCTCTCTTTGCCTGTTAATTTTTCATCAACTTCACTAATCAAAAAAAATTTTAAAAAGGCAAAAAGTTGTCTTCCAGGAATAAATAATTTGAAACATTCAAGTGAAAAGGGGAGATAAGCAATGCATTCTGGGTATTTCTGGTTTAATGCCTTAGGCATATGACTGCTTGCATGGGCTAGATACTATTTCACTGTATATCTTGAAATTGTTAGTTAATTGAAAAATTAAAAATTAGACCTAAATAGGGAAATAGGGCAATAAAATATGCCAACCATCATCTCCCCCAATAAGCAAACAAGAAGCAATGTTTAGATGAAAGTGCTAGAGAATACATTAGTTTAAGGTGTTTTTCAGTAAAATAATCAAACAAATATTCCCAATAACAATTCCAGGTTTAGGATGTTCTGGGCTATTCAATTCTATGTTTGGACAGGTTATTTTACACTTACAGTGTTATGCTTTTCTTTTTGTCATCTACTTTACTCTTTGTTGGTATTATTTATGTTTTTAAAACTTTGAGGCATTTACAGTCCCTGTAGTGTTTAATCTAATGCTTTGTTCATGGTAAGTGATTCTAAGGATCTTTAAAACTAGTTTGACAAGTGAATGAGAATTCTCAGGGGGATTGTGATTTATTTTTATATTTGCATTGTCTAAATGTAAACTTATGACATACAATTGCATTTTATAGTATTAGTTGTATCGGTCAGGGTTCTTTCAGAGAAACAGAACTAATAGGATACATATACATATGTATATATTTCATATATATATATACATATATATGAATAAGGGTTAGTCTTGACATAAATATTCAGTGTTCTACAGAGGTGACACATACCCCAGGATTATCTAGGTGAATATCTTTTTGTAGAATACTATAAGAGACATATCGTGGCTATAAGATTAATGATAACCATAGGCCCATTCAAACATCCCTTAGGACCGAGACTATGTGTTACTTCGTAGTGAGATGTCACCTCGCCTGGGGATTTCCAACCCTGGCCTATGGATTTCGAGGAGAGAAGATGAACAATTATAAACCTTAAAACAAAGCTTACTCTTACAAGAATAGTTTTAGCTCCTTTTATAAAAGAAACACCTGGTAATTGACCTGGACTGACTATAGGTATAGAAAGGGGAAAGAATCTTCCAACCTGAGAATGGTCTGCCAACAAAGACCTCCCAGTCAGTGAGTCAGCAGACCTCCTAACTGTATCTGGTCCACAATCCATGTTGTAAGGGTGCTGCGAGAATAAACTACTTGGACATCAGCCAGAGCCAAAGACTCATCATTGATGAGAATCAAACCAAAGTGGAGAAGTTGTTCCTTGGGAAGCTGGTTAACTAAAACCCTGAGACCCAAACATACCATTTAGGTTGTTTTATTATTGACTATTGATTAAAAGTGCCAAAGTGAAGTTACATTGTAACTTACAGTTATTTTTTCTGTAGTGATGAACATCCAATATGTTCAGTGGAGAATCCGTACAGAGAATGGCCCTGGATATATTCTAGTGTTTTTCTAACCTCCCCATTTTTTTTTTTTTAATTTAAGAGGTATATGTGTAGGTTTGTTTCATAGGCATACTGCATGATGGAGAGGTTTGGACTTCTGTTAAACCTATCACCCAGGTGGTGGGCATGATCCTCAATGAGTAGGTTTTCATCCCTTACCCTCATCCTTCCCTCTTCCCTTTAGGAGTTCCCAGTGTCTGTTTTTCCCATCAGTATGCCCATATGTATACAGTGTTTAGCTCCCAACTTTAAGTGAGTATATTTGGTCATCAGTTTTCTGTTTTTGTGATAATTCACTTAGAATGATGGTCTCCTGCTGCATCCATGTTGCTGCAAATGACATCACTTTGTTCTTTGTTATGTTTGTATACTACCTCATGTTGTATCTGTACCATTTTCTTTATCTAGTCCACCACTGATGGGCACCTAGATTGGTTCTATTTTTGCTATTGTAGATAGTGCTGCACTAACCATATGAGGGCTGGTATTTTTTGAGTAGAGTTATTTATGCTCCTTTGGTTATATGTCCGGTAGGGAGATTGCTGGGTCGAATGGTAAATATATTTTTCGTTCACTGAGAAATCGCCAAACTGTTTTCCACAGGGGTCGAACCAACTTATATTCCCTTTTTTCTGCAATTTCACCAACATCTTCTGTTTTTTGACTTTTTTAATAATAGCCATTCTGACTGGTATGCAATGGTATCTCATTATAGTTTCAATTTGCATTTCTCTGATGATTAGTGACATTGAACATTTAAAATATGTTTATTGGTTACTTGCATGTCTTTGAGAAGTGTCTCTTCATGTACTTTGCTCATGGGGTTATTTTTTATCCCCTAGACTATTTTTCTTTATAGATTCTGGATATTATTCATTTGTATGCTGCATAATTTGCAAAATATTTTCTCCCATTCTGTAGGTTGTCTATTTACTTTGTCTTTTGCTGTGCAGAAACTCATTAGTTTGATTAGATTCACACTCAGCTTTTGCTTTTGACATCATGGTCATGAATCATGGGCTAGGCTGATGTTTAGAAGAGTGTTTCCTAGGCTTTCCTCTAGGACTTTTATACTTTGAGGTCTTGTGTTTAATTTATTAATCCATCTGGAGTTAATTGTTGTGTATAGTGAAAGGAAGGGGTCCAATTTCATTTTTCTGCATATGGTTAGCCAGTTTTCCCAGTATCATTTGTTAAACTGGGTGTCTTTCCCTCAGAGTTTGTTTTTATCAATGTTGTCAAAGATGAGATGGTTGTAAGACAGTGGTTTTATTTCTGTGTTCTAAATTCTGTTCTGTTGGTCTTCGTGTCCATTTTTGTACCAGTACCATGCTGTTTTGGTTACTGTAGCCTTGTAGTAAAGTTTGAAGTCTAACAATGGGATGCCTCTGGCTTTGTTCTTGCTTAGTATTGCTTTGGCTATTTGGGGTTTTTTTTTTTTTTTTTTTTTTTTGCTTCCATAAATTCAAGTATTGTCTTTTTCTAGGGTTGTTAAAAATGATACTGATAATATGATAGGGATCGTGTTGAATTGTAGATTGCTTTAGGCAGTATGGGCATTTTAACAATATTGGTTATTTGAATCCATGAGCATGAAGTGTTTTTTTTATTTGTCTGCATCACCTTAAATTTCTTTCAACAGTGTTTTGTAGTTCTCATTGTAGAAATCATTCACCTCTTTGGCTAGATGTATTCTGAAGTACTTTTTTGTGGCTATTGTACATGGGGTGGTGTTTCTTGTTGGGTTTTTAGCTTAAAAATTGTTGATGTATAGAAATGCAACGAATTTTGAACACTGATTTTGTAATCCAAGACTTTCCTGAAGTATTTTGATAGCTTTTATTTCATTCTCTTGCCTGATTGCTCTGGATAAGACTTCCAGTGCAATGTTGAATAAGAATAATGATGGTGGGTATCCTTGTCTTGTTCCAGTTCTGAGGGGGAAGTCCCACTTTTAACTTCTGCTCATTAAGTATGATGTTGGCTGTGGGTTCGTCATAGACGGCTCTTATTATTTTGAGGAAGGTTTTTTCAATGTCTAGGTGGTTGATGGTTTTTATTATGAAAAGATGTTGGATTTCATTAAATTTTTTTTGCATCTATTAAGACACTTATGTGGTCTTTGTTTTTACTTCTGTTTATATGGTGAATTATGTTTATTAATTTGCATATGTTGAACCAGCCATGCATCCTGAAAATAATTCCATCTTATCATGATAAACATTTTTTTTGATGTACTGCTGGATGCAGCTTTTTAGTATTTTGTTTAGGCTTTTTGCATCTAAGTTCATCAGGGATATTTTCTTATAGTTCTTTTTCTGTGTCGTGTCTTTGCTGCTTTTTGGTATCAGGATGATGTTAGCTTTGTAAAATGAGTTAGGGAAGGATCCTTCTTTCTCAGTTGTTTGGAATAATTTTAGTAGTTTTGGTCCCAGCTTTTCTTTGTTTGCTTAGTAGAATTCAGCTGTGAAGCCATTAACTCTAAGACTTTTGGGTAGATAAGTTTTTTTTTGTTTTTTTTGTTTGAGTTGGAGTCTCACTCTGTCGCCCAGACTGGAGTACAGTGGCCGCTCCGGGTCACCGCAGCCTCGACCTGTTGGGCTCCGGCGATCCTTCCGCCTCAGCCTTCCAAGTAACCGGAATTACAGGCATGCGCTACCACGCTTGACTGATTTTTTGATTTATTGTAGAGGTGAGGTCTTGCTGCCCAGGCGGGTCTCGAACCCGCGGGCTCAGGCAATCCACTTACTTCAGCCTCCCAAAGGCATGGGATTACAGGCTGAGCCACCAAGCCCGGCTGATAAGTTTTTAATTACTGATTTAATTTTATGGCTTCTTATGAGCATTTTCAGGGTTTTAATTTCTTTCTGTTTCAATCTTTGAAGGCAATGTGTTTCCAGAAATTTATCCATTTTTCTAGATGTTATACTTGTTACACATACAGATGTTTATAGTAATCTCTGATAATCTTTATATTTCTTCTGGGTAGGCTGTAATGTCATCTTTATCATTTCATTTCTAAGTGAATTTATTTGGATTCTCTCTTTCTTTCTTTCCTTTATGTTTGTCCAGGGATCTTGTGATTAAAAAAAATATATACTTTTAAATAACCAGCTTTTTTATTTTCTCCTGCTAACTTTGTTTTTCATTTCTTCCTTTTTTTTTTTAAGTTTTCTTAGGTGAGGTGTTAGATTGCTTATTTGAGATGATTTTGTTCTCATAGTTTGGAAATGTGAAGCAATAAATTTTCCCTTTGGCAGTGTTTTAGAGGTTTTGGTATGATGTGTCTTTATTTTCATTTGAATCAAAGAATCTTTTTTATTTCTGTCTTGATTGCTATTTACCCCAAAATTGTTCAAGAGAAAGTTGTTTAATATTCATTTATTTGTGTGTTTTTTAGGATTCTTCCTTTTTTTTTTTTTTTTTGAGTTGGAGTCTCACTCTTGTCGCTCAGGCTGGAGTGCAGTGGCACACTCACGGCCACCACAGCCTCAACCTACTGGACTCAGGCGATCCTTCCACCTCAGTCTTCCAAGTAGCTGGAACTACAGGCATGCACCACCATGCCCAGCTAAGTTTTGATTTATTGTAGAGATGAGATCTCACCAAGTTACCCAGGTGGGTCTCGAGCCCGCGGGCTCAGGCAATCCACTCACCTCAGCCTCCCAAAGGCGCGGGATTACAGGCTGAGCCACCGAGCCCGGCTAGTAGCTTCTTATTTATACTGTTTTGGAAGTGTTCTTCCTACCAGGGTCTGGCTTTGCCATTTATGATTTGTTTCTATTGATGCCATCATGACCTTTCAGGGCCTAAAACATAAGTCAAGCTTTATGTAAGATAAGGATGAGATTAAGAATTAAAAAAGGATATGCTAGGTCTTTGCCCCTGATCTTTTGATGGTTTCTAAGAGAAGTCCAGGGATAAAGTTGCAGCTACAAATATGAACCAGGTCTTCAAAGAGATGCCAGAAAGAACTAAAGGTTTAAATCTTGTCTTATAATCATTTGTCACTCTATGTCTTTTAAGTAGGGGCTAAATGCCAATAACATTTGGAGTATCACATGTTCTCACTCATATAGTGGACCTTGAACATCTACCATAATACTATTAAAAAAAGGACTGACAGTGGTGGGAAACCATGGGGGGCGTGTAGGGAGAGGAAGGGAGGTGGGACTAACGGTAGTTAATATCTGTCTGGGGATGGGGAGACACCCCTTATTAACAAGGGTGCCTGAACAATGCATATGTGTATACCTAACCCTTAACTGTATCCCACAATTTTATAATAAAAAATGTTTTTTAAAAAAAACATTTGAAGTTACTACAGATATGTGAGGGATTTTTCTTGTTATAGTGTTATTGAAGAGTTGTTGAGTAGTCTCACTTTTTTGTTGTTGCTGTTTTTGAGTGATTTATATGATCTTATTGTGTGCTTACTTGTGCTTTTGTGTTGGGTAGCATTTTTCTTTTGTTTCCATGTTTAGAACTCACTTAAGCATCTCTTGGAAGGCCAGTCTAGGAGTGACAAATTCCCTTAGCTCTAACTCATCTGGGAAGATCTTTATTTCACCTTCATTCATGAAGGCCAGTTTGGCAGGGTAGGAAATTCTTGACTGACATTTATTTTCTTTAAGAATATTATAACCAGGCATGGTGGCTCACGCCTGTAATCCCAACACTTTGGGAGACCGAAATGAGAGGATTCCCTGAGCCCACAGGTTTGAGACCAACCTGGCCAACTTAGCGAGACTTTATCTCTACAATAAAAAAAAATTGGCCGGGTATGGCAGCACGTGCCTGTTGTTCCAGTTACTTGGAAGGCTGAGGCAGAAGGATCGCCTGAGTCCAGCAGATTGAGGCTGTGGTGACCATGAGCGTTCCACTGTACTCTAGCCTGGGAGACAGAATGAGACTCTGACTTAAGGAAAAAAAAAGAATATTATAAATGGGCTCTCAATCTCTCCTGGCTTGTAAGGTTTCTGCTGAGAGCCTGCTGTTATTCTTATGGGTCTCCTTCGATAGGTGTTCCGTCCCTGCTTTCTCAATGCCTGTAACATTTTTTATAGCATTTTGATCTTGGATAATCTAATAACTAATGCCTCGGTGATGATCATCCCTTATTGTATCCCACAAAAGTCTTTATTCCCATATTTGCATTTTGACCTCTCGCAAGATGTGTGATTTTTTTCATTGATTATGTCCGCAACTACTTTTTTTTTTTTTTTTGAGTTGGAGTCTCACTCTGTCGTCCAGACTGGAGTGCAT